>NC_073391.1:6666365-6851438 GCF_028641065.1 Leucoraja erinaceus | reverse complement strand
TCACTCGCCTGAGATGGCTTGTTAGTATCTAACGCTAGCACTTTCCCACCGATTTATCTTGATGCAAGGTAGATTGAGACAGCTGTTTTGTATGCGAGGTATCTGAGCTGAGGCTGGAGAGAGAGAGAGAGAGAGAGAGAGAGAGAGGGAGAGAGAGGGAAAGAAAGCGTGCAGTGGATACAGAGGAGGCAAGCTTCAGGACCGAAGAAGAGGCTGGCGTATGGCGAGATTTTTCAGGGAGATAAGGGAACCGTTTTAGCCTTTCCGTGGGAGGAAGTGACGAGGGAGGGACTTGTCAGGAATCTTGCAGGTTGATAAAATCTCAGAGCTGCTACCGGCTGTGACAATTGGCCGTGTGTTCGGTCCTGCAGGGGCTGGCACTCGGGAGATTTAAGGGGCGTCGGTGTTCAGGGAATGGGTGAGCACTCCGACCGAACAGGGGCAGAGGTGGGAGTGTGAGTGGGGGTGCGGCAGGAGGTTGAGAGGCGGCAAAGAGATATCATAATTATAACGTGGAAATTAAAAACACTCCCAAAGGCAGAGGACTGAAGAGGAGAGAGAGGGAGTGGGGGGGAAACTAACCCAGAGAATGAAAATCCATACGCTAAATTTTTAGGGGCACAAAAAAATAGTTGGATAAAATTTTTTTATAAAATGGCAAAAAATTTTGTTCTGAAGGCACGCTGCACCTCTTTAGCAGCCTTCCCCTGAATTATTGTAATAAAATGTAAATTTTTTTGACATTTTATAATTTTTTTATCTAACAATTTTTTTGCGCCCCTAAAAATTATCCAACAATTTTAGCCAACCAGCGATCTCTGCGCTGAGGCCACTGCCACTGTCCCAGCCGCTGCTGTCGTCCACTGGGCCCGTGGTCGGGTTGTGGCCGCTGCCGCCGGAATGTGCCCCAGCTCCGAGTTCTGGTCGCCGCTGTCCCAGCTCCGAGGCCAGGTCGCCGCTGCCGCTGCTCCAGCTCCGATACCGTGTGGCTGCTGCCGCTGCCCCCGCTGCGAGGCCAGGTTGCCGCTGCCGCCGCCCCAGCTCCAAGGCCAGGCCACCGCTGCCGCTGCCGCCGTGCCAGCCGCTGCCGCCGCCATCCCACCTCCGAGGCCAGGCCGCCGCTGTCAAAGCCGCCGTTGCCGCTGCCCAGCTCCGAGTACTGGTCGCCGCTGCCGCTGTCCCAGCCGCCGCTACCGCTGCCCCAGCTCCGAAGCCGCCATTAGGCCTCGGCGCAGGCAGAGATGGGGGATACGACAAAAGAAGTCGCATCCCCCGAAGGAAGAGACCAAAAACCGCTAATGAGGAGGCGCAATATTTTAAACTGCCCCGGGCGCGTAAAACCCACCCTATGCCACTGTGTGTAGCCCTACAGTTGGTTTCGACAAAATAAAAAGTGGTGTACTAGAAGCCGTATGTGTTTGAGGACACGTCTAATACATTGGTATGACCTGAATGCAGAATTGAAAGAAGTAAGAATACTTCTCATCACACCAAGACATGGATAACTGACGGCCAACATTTTGTCACCATCTCTGATTGCACTGGTCCCTCACCACTGAGCATATAATGCCATTTTATCAGTGCTATATTTTGTTTTTTGATTCCCTTCCACGGGTCTCCCCCCCCCCCCCCCCCCCCCCCCCCCCCCCCCCCACCCCCCCACCAATCTGTTAATTCCATTTAGCTAGTAGGACAACTGCTCAATTGTCCAGCTCTCCATCAAACCATGTAAGTGTCTGCAGCTCTCCAATTCCCTTATAATGGAGTGCAAGGACCCAATATGAAGAGAGTTTTAGCTTCATCTATCAATTTTTTGAAGCAAATCAATTTTTGCCCACTTATTGGTGGCTGACAGAAATAAATGTCAGGCAGTGTTGAGATATACCGGTAAATCTGTAAACACAGTATTGTGAAATGATCATATTACCACCCAGTTAATTTGCTGCAGCAACCAGTTTAAACACACAGAAAATATGTAATATAAAATGCTTCTATTTCAGCACTGATGTGTTGTGTAGGTAGCAATGTAAATTGCTCAAAGAAATATGGTGGCGCGGTGGCGCAGCGTCACAGCACCAGGGATCCGGGTTCGATCCTGACCATGGGTGCTGTCTGTACAGAGTTTGTACGTTCCCCCTGTGACCTGCGTGGGTTCCTCCCACACTCCAAAGACGTACAGGTTTGTAGGTTAATTGGCTTTGGTAACAATTGCAAATAGTCCAGAGTGTGTTTGTCTGTGCTTGTGTGTAGGATAGCGTTAATGTGGGGATCGCTCGTTGGCACGGCATCGATGGGCCGAAGGGCGTGTTTACACATTGTATTAAAAAACAAAAAAAATTGCTCATGGGACACTTGTGAAAGCCACAACGCGTACTCGTCCCTATGAGTTCACAAGTTTAGGTTGAACAAAAGTCTGTTTCAGTTTCATAGAATATTATAACATATTAGATGGCCTGTGGAGCAATGTATTAAGTTGTATTTGACATTTCATAAAATCCCAATAACTTTTGATAATACTCGATACTGCTGCATTTATGAAAATGTATAGAATAACGTTATTTTTTAGAGCTGTGATCTTGCTGAAACTTTTTTCTTTTAGAAATTGTAAATCTCATTTTTAAACATGTGATAAAATGACAGGGAAAAGGAACATCATCATAATCATGTTTAAGAAGGAACTGCAGATGCCTGAAAAATCGAAGGTAGATAAAAATGCTGGAGAAACTCAGCGGGTGAGGCAGCATCAATGGAGCGAAGGAAAATGTGACGTTTTGGGTCGAGACCCTTCTTCAGACGTCTGAAGAAGGGTCTTGACCCGAAATGTCACCTTTTCCTTCGCTCCATAGATATTGCCTAAAGGGCCTGTCCCACTTACGTGTCCTTGGCATGCAAATTACGCGACCTCGTCGTTGCGTTGAGACGCAGGGGCATCATATGGCCGCGCGGGACCGGTCCCACTGAGGAGTTGTGCGCGACATCGCGCGGGGCTCTGAAATGTTTGTAGCGAACAAAATCTTCACGCACCAACGGCCTGTCACATAACTGATGGGCAAAGTGGAACAGGCCCAAGATCCTGGCGCGACGCAATGTCTCACCTCCAACAGCAGCAGAAGCAGGCAAACGATCGCCGAACTCGGCCTGGGGCTCACGGCCGTTGCGGTCCGGATCCGCCCCCCACTTCTACTCCCAGAGCGGGGCCAAGAAAATTAAAGATGGACACAAAATGCTGGAGTAACTCAGCGGGACCGGCAGCATCTCTGGAGAGAAACAATGGGTGACGTTGCGGGTCAAGACCCTTCTTTCAGACTGAAGACGAGTCCCGACATGAAACGTCACCCATTGCTTCTCTCCAGAGATGCTGCCGGTCCCGCTGAGTTACTGCTGCATTTTGTGTCCATCTTCAAATTACGTCACCCGCTCCAAACAGCTGTGCGGGCGCATGAAATCGCGCGCGACCTTCACGGTACCGTCGCGCCTCAACGCGACCATGACCATGAGCATTTTTATCTATCATCATAATCATAATCGTAATTTACTAGCCAAGTATGTTTCGCAATATAGGAGGAGCTTAGATTGACATTGACCTTATGCTTGGGGAAGAGCCCGCTAATGTATCATCAAGTGCCTGAGCAAAGTTTTCATTCACAAGGTACAAACTATCAGACTATCAGCAAACTAGTATTTAAAAATTACATGCTGTTCACTAGAATTTTTAGCCCAAGCTTGCCTTACGTAATGCTACAGAATTATGTTTGGTAAATTAAACTGAATTGGTATCAATACTAAAGCAAAATCATTAGACGCAGTGTTAGGATGATAGTACATTATTGTGTCTTGGGGTTATACCAACCTGGCTACAACAACGAAAGGCATTCTGTAATTTAACATGCAGTATAATAGATAAATAACTGCAGCCAACTTGATTTTCATTTGATCATCACTTTTACTTTCTACCTCTTGCTTTTGCATTAAAATGGTTAACACAATAAATGATTAATTATGTGTAATTTCATGCTACTGTAAGTGGATTGCATACTATTTATCATGCTCCACAAGAAATAAATAAAATAGCTTCAAAAAAAGGCTAAATGAGCTGGAATGCTCAATGGTAGACAAAAAACGCTGGATAAACTCAGTGGGTTAGGCAGCGTCTATGGAGAGAAGGAATAGGCAATGTTTAGGGTCGATACCTTTCTTCAGACTGATGTCGGGGGGGGGGGGGGGTGAGAAAAAGATAGGAAAATGCGGAGTCAGTAGGCTTTTTGGGAGAGCTGGGAAGGGGGAGGAGAAGGAGGGAGAAAGTAAGGGCAAAGACAAATTAGAGAAGTCAATGTTCATACCGCTGGGGTGTAAACTCCGTAAGCGAAATATGAGGTGCTGTTTCTCCAATTTGCGCTGGGCCTCACTCTGGCAATGGAGGAGGATGTACCCGGATGTAGCGCCGACGGACGAGAAGCCAAAGCAAAGAAGTGGAAGCCAAATAACCGAATGGAAACTAAGCCGAAATGAAAACTAACTGAAAGGATGGAACGCCTAAATGCAAACTAACCGAAAGGGCAGGACGCCTAAAAGCCAACTAACCAAAAGACTGCGTCACCTAAAAGCAAACTTACCGAATGGCCGCTCTGCCAAAACGCCACCTACCCGAAAGGCGGTGTCGCCTACATGCCAAAGAACCGACTGCCGCTCAACAGAAAAGTCAAATAACAGGCATGACGTTGCCGGGGGGAGGGACTTGTCAGCGATTGGTCCAGCCCCCCGCGTCCATCACATCAGTGTGGTGGGATGAACATTGTCCCACACCATCTCTTCACCAGACCCACAGCCCGCGGAGGGTGACCGTGGGAGAGTGGGGGCTGTCCCGAGGAATACGCACCTTCCGACGCTTTCAACTTGGTGCTTGGATTCAGATTGCCCAGTCACCTATGGCTTGTGTGGGAAAATTAGTCTCACGCTCCCGTCTCCTCCTTCTCTCTCACCTCTTCTCTCTCTCCCACATCTCTCTCTCCCTTCTCTCTCTACCCCTTCTCTCTCTTCTCTCTCTCCCCCTTCCTCCCTCTCTCTCCTCCCTCTCTCTCCTCCCACTCCACTTCTCTTTTTCTCTCCCCCTTCTCTCTCTCCTCCTCTCTCTCCTCTGTCTCCATCGGCGGGAGGTTGGGGGTCATTTTCCCACACAAGCCATAGGTGACTGGGCAATCTGAATCCAAGCACCAAGTTGCATCCCTCGGGAGAGCCCCCACTCTCCCTCGGAACGCACACAGCAAGCTCCCACGCACAAAACACCAGGATCTGTAAACTGTTTTAACTGAGGATGGATACAAAAAGCTGGAGTAACTTAGCGGAACAGGCTGCATCTCTGGAGAGAAGGAATGGGTGACGTTTCGTGTCGAGACCATTCTTCAGAACTGAAGACTGAGACTGAAGAGTCTCGACCCGAAACGCTACCCATTCCTTCTCTCCAGAGACGCTGCCTGTCCCACTGAATCACTCCAGCATTTTGTGTCCATCTTTGCTGTCAGTGCCACTTTTCTCAACTTCCATAGGGGCTCTGCATAAGTGGGGGAGAGAGAGAAGGGGAGAGAAAGAGAGGAGGGAGAGAATGGAGAGAGAGAAGGGGAGAGAGAAGGAGGAGAGAGAGAAGGGGGGAGGGAGGGGGGAGAGAGAGGGGGGAGAGAGAGGGGAGATAGAAAGAGAGGGGAGAGAGAGAGGGAGAGAGAGAGAGAGAGAGGAGGAGAGAGAGAAGCGGGAGAGAGAGAAGGGAGAGAGAGAGGGAGAGAGAGAAGAGGAGAGAGAGAAGGGAGAGAGAGAAGGGAGAGAGAGAGAGGGAGAGAGAGAGAGAAGAGGGGAGAGAGAAGGGGGAGACGGGAGCGTGGGGTTCATTTTCCCACACAAGCCATAGGTGACTGGGCAATCTGAACCCAAGCACCAAGTTGTAAGCTGCCGAAGGTGCGCATCCCTCGGGACAACCCCCACTCTCCCACGGCCACCCTCCGCGGGCTGTGGGTCGGGTGGAGCGGATGTGTGGGACAATGTTCATCCCTCCACAGTGGTGTGATGGATGCGTGCGTCTGGACCAATCGCTGACAAGTCCCGCCCCTCCGGCAACGTCATGTCCGTTATTTAACTTTTCTGTTGAGCGGCCTTCGGTCCATTGGCTTGCAGGCGACGCCACCCTTTGGGTAGGTGACATTTCGGCAGAGGGGCCATTCAGTGAGTTTGCCGCTGCTGCTGTCCTTCTATCGATGCGCCGTGGAAAGTATCCTCACCTATGGAATCCTGGTGTGGTTTGCCAGCTGTACTGTGGCTGAGAGGAGGGCGCTGCAGGGAATTATAAAAACTGCGCAGCGCATTACAAACGCTAACCTGCCCTCCTTGGATGACATATACAAGGCCCAATGCTTGCGCAGGGCCATAAATATCAAGAAGGACACATCCCACCCTGCCAACCACCTTTTTACTCTGCTACCCTCCGGGAGGCGATTCAGGTCTCTGCAGGCTCACACTGGTAGACTAAAAAATAGTTTCTACCATTGTGCGATAAAAGAGCTTAACTCCAATAGTGAACACTGGGAAGCAAGAAGTAACTTCGAGGAATACCGCTAAATTCTTTTAATCTCTTTAAAAAAATGTATATTCTACTATTAACTGTACATATGTGCATTGGTGCCGTGTTGTATTTCTTTTAACGAAGGAGAAGCAAATGGAATTTTGTTGCTCAGTTTTGTGCAATGACAATAAACATATTCTATTCTATTCTATTCTATTCTATTCTATTCTATTCTATTCTATTCTAGACAACGCAGCCTTTCGGTTAGTTTGCATTTAGGTGTCCCGCCCTGTTGGTTAGTTGGCGTTTCGGATTTGTTTCCATTCAGTTATTTGGCTTCCACTTCTTTGCTTCGGCTTCTCATCCGTCGGTGCCACGTCTGCACATGGAGGAGGCCCAAGACAGAAAGATCAGATTGGGAATGGGAGGGGGAGTTGAGTGCTGAGCAGCCAGGAGATCAGATTGGTTTGTACGAACTGAACGGAGGTGTTGGCTGAAGCAATCACGAGCCTGCACTTGGTACTCAATGGGTCAGGCTGCATCAATGGAGAACGTGAATTGGTTATGTTTCAGGTTGTGGTGGAGGGGGGGGGGGGGTTAGAAAGGGGGAGGGGCAGGACAAAAGCCTGGCAAATTATAGGTAGAGGATAGGCACAACATGCTGGAGTAACTCAGCGGGTCAGGCAACATTTCTGGAGAGAAGGATTAGGTGATGTTTCGGGTTCAGTCTGGAGAAGGGTCTCAACCTGAAACATCACCTATTCCTTTTCTCTAGAGATACTGCCTGACCCGCTGTTACTCCAGTATTTTGTGTCTATCTTCTGTATAAAACTAGCATGGTGCAGTTCTTTCCTACACAGGGTATCGGTGGAGACATGTGAGGGGGCTTTAATAGGCAGATATTTGTACAAAGGCCTGGAATGAAAAGACAAAAAGTGTGAGTTAAGGATAGAAGGTGTATGAATTGCAAAGCCAGAGGAAGGAATGTAGAAGGGAAGAAATGGGTGTACATTCACATGGGCATAGGGAAGAGAGAGGGAGGAGGGAAGAGCATTTTAACTTCCATTCCCATACTGAACTTTCTTATCTGGACCTCCTTTATTGCCAGAATAAGGCCACACACAAATTGGAGGTGATAGCACTTCATATTCCGCTTGAGTACCAAACAACAATGATTTCTCTAATTATAGAGAACTAACCTCAATCCATCTCCCCTCACTACCCCTCCCCCATATTCCTGCGCCTCTCCTGTACGCACACCCATTTCTCCCCTGCCCTCGCCCTTCCACCTCTATTCCTTCCTCTGACTTCACAATTCGTACTTCTATTCTTCCCTCACACCTTTTGTCTTTTCATCCTGCTCCAATCATCTACCTATCAAAAATCCCCAACACCTGTATCCACCTGTAACTCGCCAAGCTTGTGCCTGCTCCTCCACCTATTTAGCTTTCTCCCCTCCTCCATCACAATAAGTCTGAAGTAAGGTCCCGCCCTGAAATATCACCTATCCATGTTCTCCAGAGATGCTGCCTGACCCGCTGAGTTTCTCCAGCACTTTGAGTATATTTTTTGTAAACCAGTATTTACAGTTCCTTATTTATCCATTCAAGAAAATAGCCGCTAATTTGTCAAACGCAAGAATGCCATTCCTGGAATGAATTACTCATAATTAGAGCTCCCTCTAATTATAAAATATTTGGACTGATTATTGAAAACAGCATGCTAATAGGCACAACTAATTAAGACTTCTCAGTTATACTCACTGTTCTCTAATGAGGCCATTCCTTGGCAAATGCCTTTGAAAGAGGCATTGTTATTGAGATAGAACATCTTCTATAAAATATTAAAAAGTAATCCCACAAAGCAAACTAAATTGCCATTAGAATTGCATTCATGATCTTCTGCCAATCCCAACCAACATATCCAGAATCCACTTGCAACTATATTACTTTTCAAATGTAGACACAAAATGCTGTAGTAACTCAGCGGGACAGGCAGCATCTCTGGATGCGGAGGCTGGTCCTCACCTTTCATCTCACCACCTCCGCATCCAACACATTATCTTCCGACATTTCCATCACCTCCAAAGTGATCTCACCACCAGTCACATCCCCCCATCTCCATCCATTTGTGCAGAGATTGCTCCCTCCACAACTCCATGGTTCACTCATCCTTAACCACCCAAACCACCCCCTCACCTGGTACTTTCTCCTGCAACCACTGGAGATGTAAAACTTGCCCCCACACCACCTCCCATGCCTCCATCCAGGGACCACAGCAATCCTTCCAGGTGAAATAGAGATTCATGTGCACCCCAAACCTCATCTGCTGCATCCGTTGTTCCAGATGTGGGCTCCTATACATCTGTGAGACCAAGCATAGACTTGGTGACTATTTCACCAAACACTTGCACTCCGTCCACCAAGGCTTACTGGATGTCTCAGGTGTTAACAATTTTAAAGGGCCCGTCCCACTTTCACAACCTAATTCATGACCTTTTTTTACTCGTGGACATTTTTCATCAGGCTAGAAAAAATGCCCCGACCTACTTGATGCCACGAGTACCTACGACTAGCATCACAGCCTGCTACGACCTACCTACGACCTTGTGATGGCCATGCTGCGAGTATGTCAAGGGCAAACTCGGCAGAGGTCGTGAATGTGGGACAGGGCCTTAACTACCCCCCCATCTTCACCCCCTCTCACCACCCTGCCCTGGATTTGCACTTCTTTCTCCCCTGTCCCTTTCCCTTCCTCCTACTTTACTTCATCTGGCTTCACAGTTTGCAACTTTTCAATTCTTCTGTTTTACATATTGTGCCTTAATCTCTGCTTTGTTCTAACCATCTGCCTATTAAGCTTGCCTGTGTCCACCTAATGATCTCAACCTGAAACATCACCTATTCATGTTGTGTAGAGGTGTTCTCTCGAGATGTTGCCTGACTCATTGGGTTACTCCAGCACTTGGTGTCCAAAAATCGAAGTTTAATTGCCAAAACATGCTTTGGAAGTAAGATAATTCTGGAGTTATTTTGTACATATCTTCGGTTTAAACCAGCATCTGCAGTTCCTTCCTACAGAATATGTAAACAGTGCACTGTAAACAATATAATAAATGACAGAGAAAAACAAAGTTCAGTATATTCAATAACTAATTTTTTTTTTTTAATTAGAAGATTATTTTTTTATGAAGTCCATACTTCCATATATATCTTTCATTGCTTTCTCAACCTGCCATGCCACTTTCAAATTCTAACTACATGTCCACTTAGGCCTCACTATTCCTAAGCTTCCTTTAGAATTGTACATTTCCTGGCTATCACAATGCTTCTACTTCATCTTCCAACAAAACCGATGACTTTGCATTTTCCTGATTTCCCCCTCCCTTTCCTCTCCCCCCTCTCCTCCCCCCCTCTCCTCTCCCCCACCCTCCTCTCCCCCCCACTGTCCTCTCCCCCCCTCCCCCCCTCTCCACCCCCTCTCCCCTCCCCTCTCCTCCCCCTCCTCCTCCTCCCCTCTCCTCCCCCTCCTCCTCCCCCCCTCTCTCTCTCATCAAAGAGAAGTCTCCCCTCCTCTCCTCTCCCCCCCTCCCCTTCGCCCCCCCTCTCCTCTCCCCCCCTCTCCACTCCCCCCCTCTCCTCTCCACCCCCTCTCCTCCCCTCATTCCTCCCCCCCCCTCTCCTCCCCCTCCTCTCCTCCTCCCCTCTCCTCCTCCCCCTCCTCTCACCCATCTCCTCCTCCCCCCCCTCCTCCAATCCCCCCCTCTACTCCAATCCACCCCTCTCCTCCGCCCTCTTCCTCTCCTCCCCCCTCTCCTCGCCCCCTCTCCCCTAAACCCCCCTCCCCTCTCCACACACCCCTTCTCCCCCACCTCTCTCCCCGCCCTGCGCTCCTCATCTCACCCCCCTCTCAGCACTCCCCCTCTCTCTCTCTCTCTCTCTCTCTCTCTCTCTCTCTCTCTCTCTCTCTCTCTCTCTCTCTCTCTGCCTCTCTCTTCTCTCTCTCTCTCTCTCTCTCTCTCTCTCTCTCTCTCTCTCTCTCTCTCTCTCTCTCTCTCTCTCTCTCTCTCTCTCTCTCTCTCTGTCTCTCTGTCTCTCTCTATCTCTCTCTCTAAACCACTCCCCCTGTCTCTGTTGCCTCAGTACCAGTGAGCTGTCCTCTCCTCTCTCCCCCCCCCCCCCCTCCTCCCCCCCTCTATTAGTGTGAGTGCGGGAGGGGAGGGGTAGTTAGTGTGTGATGCTGCATGCCGCCTCCCTCCCCACAACCGCACGTTGGGGGAACAGACCCAACGGGTCTGCACTTGGTCTAGTATAATTCTAAAACTCTGATCTTGGATGTGTGTATATGCATGTGGGTTTAGATCTTCATGAAAAAAACTACACGGTAACGATAACATTTTCACATAGTCCGGTCGAGTCCAAAATCACGTTATCTGAACATTTCATGCTTTATTTCTCGACATTACTGAAAACGTTTAAAAATATCAAAAGACTTTGAATTTAAATGATGAGCTTTCGCTGATAACATCACAATGGGTCTGCTCAACGCCGTCTCACACACAGAATCTTCCACACACTTCAAGTGACATCACTCACCCCACCCCGATTATTCAAAAAAGCCACCAGTGGAAGAAAGGACGAGCCCGTAATTGAAGTCGGGCCCTGGACTGGAGACTGCGGCAGCCAAACTCGCGGTCAGGCAGGTCAACGACCACTCGCCATCTCGCTCGGAGTCCTCGGGTCGACACCCGCCCGCCTGCAGCCTCGCTCGGGGTCAACGCCTGCCCGCATCCCCGCTTGGGACCGCCGCCCGGCGCCTAGTGGGGAGACTGCTGCTGCCCGGCTCAGCGCCCGCCAGTTTCCTCGCTCGGGGTCCTCGGGTCAACGCCCACCTGCCAGCGGCCTCCCTCGAGTCCACATCCGCCCGCAGCCTCCCTCAGGTGGATGATCACCCACCACCTCGCTCAGGGTCCTCGGGTAGACGCACGCCTGCGGCCTCTCTCTCTGTCTCTGCCCTCTCTCTCTGTCTCTGCCCTCTCGCTCCATCTCTGCGCTCTCTCTCTCTGTCTCTGCCCTCTCTCCCTGTCTCTGCCCTCTCTCTGGATTTCCTCTCTGCCCTCTCTGCCCTCTCTGCCCTCTCTCTGGCCCTCTCCCTCTCTCCCTCTCTCTCCCTGTCTCTGCCCTCTCTCCCTGTCTCTGCCCTCTCTCCCTGTCTCTGCCCTCTCTCCCTGTCTCTGCCCTCTCTCCCTGTCTCTGCCCTCTCTCCCTGTCTCTGCCCTCTCTCCCTGTCTCTGCCCTCTCTCCCTGTCTCTGCCCTCTCTCCCTGTCTCTGCCCCTCTCTCCCTGTCTCTGCCCCTCTCTCTGTCTCTGTCCCTCTCTCTGTCTCTGCATTCTCTCTCTGCCCCTCTCTCTCTCTGCCTCACTGCCCTCTCTCTGCTCGCCCTCTTTCGCCCCTCTCTCTCTCTCTGCCCTCTCTCTGCCTCTCTCTTTCTGCCCTCTCTCCCTCTGCCTCTGCCCTCCCTCTCTGCTCTCTCTCTGCCCTCTCTGCTCTCTCTGCCCTCTCCCTCTCTGCCCTCTCCCTCTCTCTGCCCTCTCCCTCTCTGCCCTCTCCCTCTCTCTCTCTCTCCCTCCCTCCCTCTCTTCCGCCCTCTCTTCCGTCCTCTCTCTCTCTCTCTCTCTCTGCCCTCACTCACTCTCTGCCCTCTATCTCTGCCCCCCTCCCTCACCCTCTCTAGCTGTGCCTACTCAGTTGGGTGCTATGCATGAGTGGATAGGATGGGGGATGGGGTAAAAGGAGCGAATTAATAATATTCATATAATATCAAGGGGGGGGGGTTAGTGTGTGAGTGTATGTGTGGGGGTGGTTAGTATTTGTGTGTGGGGGGGGTGCTGGTTAGTGTGTGTATGTGTGTGTGATGCCGCAGGCCGCCACCCCACCCCCTGCAACTGCTCGTTGAGGGGACGGGACCCAACGGGTCCTCCTTGGTCTAGCATACTATTAAAAGACTCGTCTTGTTTGTCTGCCTGTCTGTGAGATCAAGGAACTACGCTAAAGTTGTACACAATAGCACAAAAAGTTTTGCAGAATCTTACTCCGCTTTTTCCTGTGGTCGTACTTATCAGGTTTCTTCACATTTGATGTTATATTTTATAAGAAATTTAACATTTTTAAACTTAAAAACTCAAGATTTGGGAATAAAGGGAAGACCTTCACCAGAAAGGAACACTGTGGCGCATATATTTTTACACAATAGACAATAAACAATAGGTGCAGGAGTAGGTCATTCGGCCCTTCGAGCCAGCACCGCCATTCAATGTGATCATGGCTGATCATCCCCAATGAGTACCCCGTTCCTGCCTTCTCCCCATATCCCCTGACTCCACTATTTTTAAGAGCCCTATCTAGCTCTCTCTTGAAAGCATCCAGAGAACCTGCCTCCACCGCCCTCTGAGGCAGAGAATTTCACAGACTCGCCACTCTCTGTGAGAAAAAATGTTTCCTCGTTTCCGTTCTAAATGGCTTACTCCTTATTCTTGAACTGTGGCCCCTGGTTCTGGACTCCCCCAACATCGGGAACATGTTTCCTGCCTCTAGCATGTCCAAACCCTTAACAATCTTATATGTTTTTGCATCACCTTACGCACCTTTGTCCCGTGGTCGTTCCTGTCAAGTTTCCTTCAGATTTGATGTTATATTTCACGTTATTGATATTTAAATGATATTTAAGAGAGAGAATCTTGCCCTGGGGAACGGGTTGCGTTGGGGAACCAGGCCTCTTGTGGGGGCTATGGGTGAGTGGTGCAATATTGCGTTGGGGGACCAGACCTCCCGTGTGACAGGGGACCCATGGGTCCCACTTGGTCTAGTTACACATAAAATTCATCAAGTCAATGAAAATAAACATGAGTGCACGGAAACATCTAGATGTGGCAGTACAAAAGGCCATCCATTATGTTCCGTTGTTGAGACAGGATAAAGGTAGGTTGTGTGGTTTGGTTCAAGAATCTAAGAGTTGTGGGAAGATAGCTGTTTCAGAACCTGGTGGTGTGCAACCACAGGCGTCTGTACCTTCTGCCTAATGGTAGCAGCGAGAAGAGGGCATGGCCCGGATGTTGGGATCATTGATGATAGATGTCGCCTCCTTGAGGCAGCACCTCATTGAGATGTCTTCAGAGAGAGGATAGCTTTACGCATGATGGACCAGGCTGTTCATCGACTTCTGTAGTCTCTTCTGGTCCTGTTCTAGTTGCTGGGCTTTGTCCTTAAACCTGGTTTGTGGTGACTGGTTTCACCCATTTGCCTGGTTTGTAGTGACAGGGTTTATCCTTCCACCTGGTATGCAGTTACTGAGCCTATCCTTACACCTGCTCTGTAATGATTGGGTTTATGCTGTAGGAAAGATGGAAAGAGTGCAGAGAAGATTTACGAGGATATTGCCCAGGACCTAAAGGCCTGAGCGATAGGGAGAGGTTGGGCAGGCTAGGACTTTGTTCCTTGGAGTGAAGGAGGATGAGGAGTGATCTGCGGTGTATTAGATCATGAGGCAATAGATAGAGTCGGTACACAGTTTCCTTTAGCCAGAGTCATATAATCACGAACTAGAGTATAGTTTTAAGGTGAGGGGAAAGAGATAATACGAACCTGAGTGGCAATTTTTTTCACACAGGTGGATATATGGAATGACCAGCCAGAAGTGTCGGTACAATAACATTTAAAATGCTTTTGGACAGTTACATAGATAGAAAAGGTTTAGAGGAATATGGGCCAAATGCGGGCACGTGGGACTAGTGTAGGTGAGGCCTCTTGGTTGGCATGGGCAAGGTGGGCTGAAGGGCCTGTTTCCAAGATGTGTACTGACTAGGTTCACCCTTACACCTGATCTCTAATTACAGGGCTAACCCTTACACCTAGTCTGTAGTGACTGGGTTCACATTTACACTAGCTTGTGTTGAGTAACCCTTGCCTATCATTTGCAGTCTTCAGACATAACTACAAATCTAATGGTAATTAGAAGATTATGACCAGCACTTCTGCAATCCCTCTTTGTTCCCTCAACAACCTTTGGTTATATCACTCATCCAGCATCTGAAGTATGGTTCTTTCATCATATACATGGCATTGGCAGCATTTTATTGCTTGAAAGAGCATGATTTTATTTTTAAGAATACGGAAATTGTATCTCAAGTTCAAAGAAAGATTTTTCAGGATTGCCAATGACTGTTGGTACTGGTTCATTCTTACTAAGATGGCACATTGTCTAAAAAAAATGTAATTGACTGTATGTAGCCTGATGTGACTTGAATAGATGTGATAGACTATTCATGCTAAGTGCAATGATTATAATATCAAGATTGGCTGCTCCATGCAATATAGAATGGGTCTGATTACAAAGTAATGTGAATGTCAGCTCTGTACTGAATAATCCAGTCACAAAATGTTCAATTTTCTCTGTGTAACAGATGTCATGATAAGCTCAATTCACACGACTGCAGAGTTTAGGGGTGGCAAGCTGCGAGTGCCAAATAATGATTATTCCTGGTCCTCATCCAAGTTATTACCAGTGATCCAATTGCTAATGTGCCCTCAGCCAGTTAATTTAAAACAGTAGCCTCTCCACTTCAGAGGCGTTCCCCTGCCCTGGAAGATTTCAATACCAATATGAATTGCCAGCATTGCTTGTATGACAATGGGCAAGGACATGATCACCCCAGTTATTTACACGGCCCTGTGCCAGGAATTCTGGTGGGTGGTAACTAGTATTTGAAAGCAGCAGTCACTAAAATTTAAATTTAACAGTGCTATGGGATTTCCAATTTGATATTTCATTTTCAAAGGCTATCAATGGATAATCCAAATTCAGGTAACACAAGCAATTTCTTTAAATCGTTTCCGTGAAATGTAACTTTAATTAATAATTTTAGCCCACACAAAATTAAATCAAACGCAATATTTTCTATCAGTGAAGAATGTGAAAATTCCATCTGCATTTTACTTAGCACAGATAGCAGTAATCCTGTTATCACAGCAAAGCAGGAAAGAAAAGAGACAGATTTAAAGCTGTGGATTGGATTTGCCTTTCTCCATTGCTACAATGTGGCGCTGGCCTTGTGATCCTTGCCGTGGTCCCAAGATGACTATGGGCTACTTTGGGGGGTGATAGTCACTGGACATCCACAGCAAGCTGCCTGTAGCAGTGTTACAGCAATCACTCTTCTTAGGCCCCCTTCGGTCAGGCTGACCATGGTGTCTCCAGGGTGCTATTCCCTATATGGAGGACGCCTGCACGTGACTTTGTTTAACGTGGGGAGACTGGTGCACAGACAGCCACCACACAGTCCTTGACAGATCTGGGTCAGGATCCAGTGGCATGGAGTCCAAGACGACCGGAGACCCTTTTCTGCTGCAGCCTTCATCCGCCTTCCCAGCCGTTGTGATGCTCCACTAAGGTCAACCATCGTCCTCCGCCTGTTCCACCGTTGAGGCCTTGACACAGCAATGACTGTGGTAAACAATTCACAAAGAGCCACATAACATCAGAGCAGTTAATGCTTTAAATCTTTCCATTCCTCGATCCAAGGTTAGAAACATCTGTGCATGAGACTGAATTCAGAGGAGGGGAGGCAGATTTAAAGAGGCACAAAAAACTGCAGATGCTGGAATCTTGAGCAAATAAACAGTGCTGGATAAACTCCAGAGGTTAGGCAGCACCTGGAAGGGAGTGGACAGACAACGTTTCAGTTTGGGATCCTTCTTCAGACTGATTGAATGGGGGAGTAGGTGAGCTGGAAAAGAAGTGTAAGTAGGGAAAGGTCTGGCAACTAACTCTGCAGGTCAGGCAGCATCTCTGTGGATAGGTGATGTTTCTGGCCAGGTGATGGGTTCAGTTCAGTTTAGTTTATTGTCACGTGCACCGAGGTACAGTGTTGTGTGCTATCCAGTCAGCAGAAAGACAATATATGATCACAATCGAACCATTTACAGTGTATTGATACATGATAAGGATCTGAAGAAGGATCTCGACCCAAAACGTTGCCCATTCTTTCTCTCCAGAGATGCTGCCTCACCCGCTGAGTTACTCCAGCATTTTGTGTCTACCATGATAAGGGACTAACGTTTAGTGCAAGGTAAAGCCAGCAAAGTCCGATGAAGGAGTCCGAGGGTCACCTAAGAGGTAGATGGTATTTCAGCACTGCTCTCTGGTTGTGGTAGGATGATTCAGATGCCTGATAACAGCTGTGAAGAAAATGTCCCTCAATCTGTGGAGCTGTGCGTTTCACACTTCTAAACATTTTGCCTGATGGGAGCGGGGAGGAGAGGGAGTGGTCAGGGTGCGATGTCCTTGATTTTGCTCCTGGCCTTGCAGAGGCAGCGTGAGGTATAAATGGAGTTTAATAGAAGAGAGGTTGGTTTGTGTGACGGTCTGGGCTGCGTCCACAATTCGCTGAAATTTCTTACGGTCTTGGATGGAGCTGATCCCAAACCGAGCTGTGATGCATCCCGAAGAAATGCTTGCTATGGCACAAGTTGGTGAGAGTTGTAGGAGACATGCCGAACCTCCTAAGCCATCTAAGGAAGTAGATGCATTGGCGTGCTGTCATGGTCATTGCTTTGATATGAGTGGTCTAGGAGAAGTCATCGGTATTGACTCATGGGAATTCGAAGTATTCAACCATCTCTACTTTGGCGCCATCAATGCAAACTGGGGTATGTGTGCCGCTTGTGTATGTGGCCACAGGTGAGGATGGGGTGATTACCGGATGGGTGGAAATGGTGACAGAGGCTAAAGGTAAAAAGAAGACAGTAAGGTGACAAATATGGAAAAAAGAGGTGGAGTGAAATGTGGACGGGGGTGGAAAGAGGGCAGATAAAAGGAAATACGGGATTGAGGATTGAGAAGGAGACGGATAGCTGGGTAATGGGAGAATGGGGGGAAAGTGAGCCCACCAGTGTGGTGGTCACAAATAGTAAGATTAAACGAGAACTCACCAGTTTGAAGTTTGATCTTTATTTTATGAGGAGTTACGATGAGGGATTACGTGAAGACCCCGCCAGCACGCATGCGCGACATTCTTCAAAGCAGCGGTGTGGAATCACAGAAAAAACACAGTAATTGAAATAAACGTAGTAAAGATAAGGAGAACTAAGATACCAGTTGACCTTTATAATTGAGGGTGGGAGAGGAGGGCACGTAATCCCTCATCGTAACTCCTCATAAAATAAATATCAAACTTCAAACTGGTAAGTTCTCGTTTAATCTTACTATTTTACTTGAGTGACTACGTGAAGATTTTAAAGCTCTGTGATTTCAAACCGTGTAACAGTCCATTCTTCACTCACTGCCAAAGTCATCCAAGGGAGGAAGTATGTTATCGTAATTAAACATGAATCTGTTTTATAAAACAATAACGATATTTATTTTAAACAATAACAAAGAAAATAACGCTCCCCCGGGCTTAAATGATATATTTGCAGAGTCTAAAATCCTCTCTGCAAATGGTACAGGTTTTACAATTAGCTTATTGTAGAATGTTTTGAGTTCTTTCCGTGGACCACCCCGCTGTTGCCAGGATGTGGTCCAATGGCACGTCCATATTCTTAGCCGCCGATGTAGATGCTGCCCTGGTGGAGTGAGATGTGTAAATGTCAGTATCCACCCCAGCAGCTCCCAATACCTGTCTGAGCCATCTAGAGATGGTTTGTACCAACACCCGACCATGTGGCTTTTTGTAGCTGATCCATAGTGCCTTTTCTCTCCCTTGGGGATCTTTGGTTGTGTTGAGGTATTGTAGTAGATGTGTCATGACACATAAACGCCTGAAATTCCATAATTAGTCCTGAAGTTCCTGGTCTGCTCTATTTTACCAGCTATCTACCAGCTCCCGGATAGTAAAAGTAACTTGGTCAGATGTTATGACCATGTTGCCCAGTCTGAGTAGGTGTAGGGACTGGACCCTTTGGGCTGAGACTAAAGCCATCAGCATAGCCGTTTTCAGGGTAAGCTGTTCCAGAGTGAGGGATCTGGCTGGTTACAATCCCCTTAGGTATGTCAGGACGACACTGACATCCCAGATTTGGGTGTACCTAGGTCTAGTGAGGTTGGTATTGAAGATGCCTTTCATTAATTTGGCCACCAGCGGATGAGACCCTATGGACTGTTGTCCTGGTGCCTGCCCCAGATAGGCTGACAGTGCACTCCTAGCACAATTGATTATACTATTGCTCAGATCTTCATCGTGGTGAAGGCTGGACAGGAACACCAGTACGTTAGTTATGGTTGCTTTTCTGTATGTTGTCCCTGTTCTTGAACAGTATGCTTCCCATTTTCTGATGCTGGAGAGATATTGATTCTTTGTGGAAAGTCGGTGAGATGCTGTCATCATGTCCACGGTCCTATTTGACAATCCCAGGTCCAATAATGGTCTTTTTAAAATCTGCAACCCAACAGATTTATTCTGTCTTGGCATGGGTGACTCTCGCCTGTGACAGGGTGGATCAATGGATCTGGTCTGCTGGGGATGGTCATGGGTGGCTCACTGACCATGTCAAGGACCACTGGGAACCATGGCTGTGCAGGCCAGTCGGGTACTACCAAAATACCTGAAGCAGAGTCCATTTGTATTTTGCGTAGTACCCGACTGATGAGGCAGAAGGGGGGAAAGGCATAGAAAAATCATTTTCCCCAGTTCAGCGAGAATGCGTCTATCGCCGCTGCCTCAGGGTCTGGTTCCCAAGCGACATACTTGGTGGTTCAGTCGGGATGCAAAGAGATCGATATCTGGTGTTCCATATTGCTTTGTAATTTCAGCAAATGCTTTGGGGTTTAACATCCATTCGGTGTTATCATTGAATTTGCGTGAGCTGGTGTCTGCCACTGTATTTAGCTTATCTGGTAGGTAAGTTGCTGATAGCCAAATATGTCTGTCGACACACCATTGCCAGATTGTGTTGACCAGATTATCACATGATATCGATTTTATCCCACCCATGTGATTAATATAGGCCACCACTGTGATATTGTCAATTTGTAAGCAGACATGCAAATTGTGCATAGTTGAACAGTAAGCTTTTAACCCATAAAACGCACCAAACATTTCCAAATAGTTTATACCCAGTGTTTGTAGTAGTGATGATTCTTGAATATTCCACCTACCACCCGTACTAGATATAGTATTAGTTGCTCCCCAGCCTTGAGCACTAGCATCCGTTTGTATCATAAATGTTGGATTATTGATAATGATGGGACTGGAACTATGCCAAATGTTCTTTTTCCACCATTGTAATTCTGATATTGCTTTAGTTGGTAATTTCATGGTTCGGTCAAAATGACCTGCATGTTGTTTTAACGCTTGCCCCTTTGCTCTTTGTAAGTTTTGGTAATGCAGAGGTCCAAGCTGGGTAGCTGGAAATGCTGCTACCAATTTCCCAATTACTCTTGCCACTTGTCGAATGGTTGGTTGATTGGTAATCATTAATTTGTTGCAGGCTTGTGCCAATTCTGCTGCTTTTTCTTTTGGCAATGTTACAGACATGTGGACTGAGTTAATTGTGAATCCCAGATAGTCCATTGTTGTGGATGGCGTCAACTTTGATTTATCTGGATGTATGACAAACCCCAAAGTCTCAAATAAATGTTTAGTAGGTAATGCTGAATTAGCTAATTCCAGGGTTTTACCTATTATCAAAATATCATCAAGATATGCCATGACAATATGTTTTTGTTTTCTTAGTATTGCCAGGGCTGGTTTTAATATCTAGGTAAACAGGGGCTGATGTTAGTTCATTAGGCAACGATTTGTACTGCCATAGTTGCCTCATCCAGTTAAACTTTAGGTATCTACGATGATCCTTTTGAATGGGTACTGAATAGTTTGTATCTTTAAAGTCGATGCATGCCATAAAGTATCCTTGGGAAATCAATTGTTTGGCAGTAACAAATGTTTCCATTTTGAAATGTATATACTTGACAAAAGTATTCAATGTCGTTAAGTCAATGAAGATGCGACATCCACCATCTTTTTTGGTCTTAGTAAAGATATTTGATACGAATTCCAAAGGGTCATGTTTTGATTTTTCTATGATCCTCTTTGTATGTAATCTCACCAGTTCTGCTTGTCCCTCGCATTTTTCTTTTTGTGAGAGGGTAAATTCCCTGTGGGGTGCATGCTGAACTGGTGGCATACTTTCTTGAATAAATTCAATTTTGTATCCTTGAATACTTTGTAGTATATAATTGTCAAGAGTGATAGTCCTCCATGCTTCCAAAAACAGGTGTAACTTCCCCCCTGTTAGTAAAGGCCCTGCACCTTTTATGTTCTGGAAGGAACATAAAAACCAGATCCACCTACCTCCATTGTTATTGGTAGAATATAATTTTTTGGGGCTTCCGGCTCTTTATCTGTCGAGGTGGTGCTGTGTGGGGGTGGCGCACCTTCCATGGGCCCTGTGTCCTAAAAAAGACTTCTGGGGATGATATGTGGGCCCCATGCTTTCACCAGTACCATGTTGTAGATGCCTACTGGAGGATGCGTAGGGGTGCTGCGGCCTGGGTTGCGTGGTCTTGCTCATTCCGGGGCCTGCCCTCATGAGTCCAAGTGCTTTGGACTCCCCGTCCAGATCTTTTACATGTTTTGGTAGATCTTTGCCAAATAGCAGGATTTGTGTTTGTGAGGTCGGCGTTTTGCACAGTCCTGCGAATTTGGGGTTGAGGGCAGGTCTTATGGCTTAATTCCGGAGGTTATTGATTTCATACTGTGTGTTACACAGCAGAGAGTTGGTTATTTGTCATATTGATACCCGTCCACGCCCAATGTACCCCCAGATATTACTATTGACAGCTGGTACATTGAGCGATATACAGTTTTATGGAGGCGTGTATAGATCCATCGCCTCGTCCACGGTTCTTGAGCGTATAAAGATTATATCTGACAGCTCAGGAGGGCTTTAACGGCTTTTTTGTCAGTTTAGTTCTTAGGGTTCGGATACCCAGCCCAATGTACCCCAGAGCCATTACTATGACAGCTGGTACATTGAGCGATATACAGTTTTATGGAGGCGTGTATAGATCCATCGCCTCATTGACTACCTGTTCTTGGAGTGGATTAAAGGACAGGTAGTCAATGCTAGCTGCCAGTTTGGGCTGTAACGGCTGTCCCTCTCACGGTGTTATGGCGTAGCGGTTTACCACTCCCAGCAGCTCTTCCTGTTCCTACACCCGCAGCATACTGCCATGTTCTTCAGCCAGTGACCCCTGTTCTTGACCAGCCCAGCCCTGGTCGCCAACGCTCCCCTCTGCTGAGGGAGATGCGATGGCCAGTGCTTGGTAATGCACTGTGGCGGGTGTGCTTGTACTCCCTTGGCGGGCTTGCCCCATCTCCCGGAGCAAGTCCCGCTGGAGCGTTTGCTCCATGAGCCGCTCCATGCGGCCCAAACGGTCACCTCTGCCGCTCTCAGGCGGTGAGTCTTCCAGACCGGACTCATCAGAGTAAACCGGCCGGACCGACCTCTGTTTAGTCTTGCATCCAGCCCGCTGCGGTTGTTCGAGCTGTGGTGCTAGCGGCGCTGGGCTCGGCTGTACAGAAATTTTGTTGGTGACTGTGGACCACAGCGAGTGCGGTCCAGGTGCCGCCGGTCGCCCCCCACTGCTGGGACCTTCCTGGGCCATCGCAGTCGGACGGGGTACGACCTTTTTTGCTTGTCTTCCCTTGTTCATGTTTTCTGTAATGATAAAGCAGAACAAGGATACCAAATACGACCTCAGAGTAAGTTTTTACTTACCTGGAGGTCCCGTTTTAAACTTGTTTGAGGAGAGCTCGTGCTCCCGCCCGTCGCTGTTGCACTGCGTGAACGCTATGTCGCGCATGCGTGCTGGCGGGGTCTTCACGTAGTCTCTCACGTGACTCCGAAGTACAATCTAGTATTGTGTTCAGTTTTGGTCACTCTGTTATAGGAAGGCTGGAAAAAGTCCAGAGAAGATTTAGAAGGAAGTTGCCAGGACTTTATGGTGAATGGGTTTACCCTTTCACCTGGTTTGTAGTGACTGGGTTTTATCTACTGTCTCCGCTCCCCCCCCCCAACACCCACCTCATATCAGTCTGAAGAAGAGTCTCAACCCGAAACCTCACCTATTCCTTCGCTCCATAGATGTTACCTCACTTGCTGAGTTTCTCCAGCATTTCTGTCTACCTTAGGTTTTATCCTTAGACCTGGTATACAGTTGCTGAGTTTATCCTTACACCTGGGCTGTAACGACTGGGTTTATAAATGCTGTAGGAAAGATGGAAAGAGTGCAGAGAATGTTTGCGAGGATGTTGCCAGAACTTGAGGGCCTGAGAAATAGGGAGAGGTTGGGCAGGCTAGGAATTTGTTCCATGGAGTGCAGGTGGATCAGGGGTGATCTTATAAAGGTGTATACGATCATGAGGGAAAGAGATAGGGTAGATACACAGTGTTTTATCCAGAGTAGAGGAATCAAGAATCAGAGGATGTAGGTTTAATGTGAGAGGGGAAATATTGAACAGGAACTTGGGTAGTAACCTTTTCACAGAGTCTGGTAGGCATATGGAATGAGTTGTTCGAGGAGGTAGTTGAGCTAGGCACGATTACAACATTTAAAAGGCATTTGTGCAATGAGATGGCTAGGAAAGGTTTAGAGGGATATGGGCCACATGTGGGTAGGTGGGACTAGTGCAAATGGGGCATTTTGGTCAGCATGAGTAATTTGGGCTGAAGGGCCTGTTTCCATGCTGTATGACTCTGCAATAATGTGAGAGTTGCTAAATGTAGTGAAGATGCAGGAAGACCTGCCCGGCAAGTAAGCCAGGGCATGCCTCCAACTCCCAGAGAGAAAACGAACAAGCTAAGCTAATGTTACACCGAAGATAGACACAAAATGCTGGAGTACCTCAGTGGGACAGGCTGCAATGTTGCAGGCAGGAATATTACAGATGGTTAACAGATAGAAAATGAGAAATCAACTTTCACAAATGTACCTCGTGGACTCTGTTTATCTTCCCACAGATATGGCCGAACCTAGGAAATGTTTCTGGCAATTTTTGTTTTGGATCTCTAGAATGTACAGTATTTTTATTATTATTTTCAAGTGGTAGATTTTAAGAGCTAAGCTCACCCCTCTGCCAGTGTGTGCATGCAATAGGTTGGAGAGTGGGGTTGGAGACTGGGCAGTCGAGGTGAGGGAGATCCAGATAAGCAGGGAGTAACCTGGGGAATAATTGCCTGTGTCTCACCACCAAATGTTCTTGTATAAAACAAGGAGGCAACTGAAACTACCTGTTTGCCCTTGAGGACTATTCATTGTTACATTCTCCATCTTTTTTTAATTGTTTCTATATAGCTTTCCAGATTATTTTGTACGGTTTTGGCTTGTGTAGGTTATTTAGTGAAGTGTGCTCAATACACCTAAGTCCTGAGCCATTTGAGTGCTAGTACAACTTTTAACACTGAGAGCGAGAGAATTAGGTTGGTTCACAGCATCCTTCTCTGATCCCAACTAAATATACATTTCTTCAACATCCAAGAGCTTGGAATCTAAGGTCCTTTGAGAATACTTCCAGCACTCCACTCAAACTGGCACCGAATCTTGAGATGTAAGAGGATCTCTATTCAAGGCTTAAGGAGAAGGGCAGGACAAACAAATGTAGTGGGCCATGATTTACAACCGCTGTGTAATAACGCAATCTTGAAGATGATAAGTCTGTCAATGCCTACAGTTCAAACACTTTACCTTCATGAGGGCCCTCATCCTTTGGTAGTCATCACTGTATTTCTGCTGGGTTTGCTGTCTTAAGGACAGTTTTTAAGGATGCTTGTTGAATATTGAGCAGAACTGCATCTCGTCTCATGAATACAAGGCCCTGTAACCATTAATGACATGACTCCTCGTCATCCATGATGAACTGGGATGCAAACCGGGATGGCTGCATTTTCAATGCAATATCCATTGCAACCTTGGTGACTTCCCACAACACATGAGAATAACTTCATGCATGCTCAGTTCACTAATGGAGGCAGAATGCAGCAGAGGAGAGTCCAATTAACATTTATTGTTCTGCTGTCAAATAAAAAGGTTCTCTCAGGGGTCCTATGATCCCATAAGAGGAGAAAAAACATTCATCACGCAGGTTTTACCTTGCGATGGTTACCATTTGTCAGCGCTTGCTGATACTACTCGGGCAAGAAGATTCAGCCAGTATCGTAACATAACAAGCAAAACACGAGGTACTGGATTAACTCACCAGGTCAGGCTGCAGCATCTCTGGAGGACATGGATAGGTGACTTTTTAGGTCGGGATCCTTCTTCAGATTGAATGCAGTAGGGGACAGAAAGCTGAAAAGAGGTGGGAGCAAAGCCTAGCAAGTGATAGATGGCTACAACTGAGCCATGCTTTGATTCAGATTCAGATTTAGATTCAATTTTAATTGTCATTGTCAGTGTACAGTACAGAGACAACGAAATGCATTGATTAGCAGATGTGTGGATCAAACGCCAGAGATAAAAAAAACAGGAAACTAAAAGGTGTAAGATAAAAACAGAAGAAAAGTGAAATGTGAAGATAGATGAAGGGGTATTGTGGAAGAGGATAGTGGGAGAAATGGGTGCGCACCTGGGGAAAGAGAGGGGCTTTGTTACCTAAAATTGGAGAGTTCGATTTTCATACCTTTGAGTTGTAAGCTATCCAAGTGGAATATGTGCAATTCCTACAGTTTGCATGTGGCCTCACTCTGGCAATGGTGGAATCTCAGGACAGAATGATCGGAATGGGAAGGGGAGTTAAAATGGCTATCCAGTAGGCCCTAGTGGACAGAGCATAAGTTTTCAGTGAAAGTCCCCGAGTCTACTGTTGGTCTCTCTGATGTAAAAGTGGCCATTTGGGGAGCCCCAAATGCAGCAGTGAGGTTGGAAGAGGTACACCTGAAGCTCTTTCTCCCCAGGAAGGTCTATGGGGGCGTCTGGATGGATGTGATTGAGGAGGTGTGTGAACAGGTATTACATTTCCCCTGTTAGCAGGAGAACGTACCTTGGTAGGGAGTTATTTGGAAGGGAAAGAATGAGTGAACTAAGGAATTGTGTAGGGTGTGGTCTCTACAGAATGTGGATAGGTGTGCAGATGGGAAGATATGACTATTTACAACTTTTAACAAAGCCAATTAACCTACAAACCTGCACGTCGTTGGAGTGCGGGAGGAAACTGGAGCACCGGGGAAAACAGGGAGAATGTACAAACTCTGTACAGACAGGATTTAACCCGGGTCTCTGATGCTGTAAGGCAGCAACTTTACAGCTGCGCCACCGTGCCAGCCCTGGCATCAAGTTAAAGACACCATATAATCACTCAATTATAAGGAAAATATATAACTTAGCTCAAGAACAAACAGGTTGCTTTCTTCAACAAATACTGTAACCATTTTATAAATTTAATCCAGCTCTCACAGGGAAAGACAATCCCTGAAGAAGATTAAGAAGGTACCTGATCACAATCAATAACTATCTAATGCTGAGCATGGATATCATTCCATCTTTGAATCATCAAGACATTTTGTTTTTATAGCTAGACTCTTCCGACAACATGGCTGACATTGTGCTGGCATTGTGCTGGCAATCATCTTTGTCAGATCCTTTTAATGTTTGGTGTTTTCCTTTTAACAAGGGATCCGCTTGCAAGGCACAGTAATAATCAACACGTGGACAAACTTGTCAGCACAATCGGGATTTTTCTCATGTAACATTAAGCTGTTTTCTGCAGATACTGCCTTGTGGACTATGGGCATTTACCATTTGCAGGTTCATGTTGCTTGGAATTGTGATCATTCTGCTAATCATATCAGCCAGTAGCCAATGCTGATGTGTTGTGGTACTGCTAAACGAGTACAGCACTTCAGCAAGTACTCTCACTTCACTCCTCATAGCCGGATGTGCATTCAGCTGTAGAGAGAAGCCAGACCAGTGTTATTTCAGGGAATCAATACCATTTCCACCTAAGTTCCTGGTTGATTTCTATGCCCATTGTTGCAATAATGTTTTGCTTACTACAGTTCTCAATGTGTGCCAGCTGCTGAAGGACTTGGTCATGACCCCAAACCTCAACAGAATCCAAACTTCTACAGATCCTGTAGGCAGCACAGTGGCACACCTGGTCAAAACATTGCCTCACAGTTCCAGAAAACCGGGTTAATCCTGACCTCAGGAGCTGTATCTGCAATGCTTTGCATGTTGGGGATGATCGCCAAGATCACATTGAATGAATGGCTGGCTCGAAGGGCCGAATGGCCTACTCCTACACCTATTGTCTATTGTTCTCTCTGTGATTGCATAGGTTTTTTCTGGGTGCTCCGATTTCCTCCCATACTCCAAAAACATGTAAGTTGCTGGCTTAATTGCCCACTGTGAATTCTCACTAGTGAGTAGTAGAATCAGGAGGGAGTCGGTGAGTACGAAGGGAGAGTAAAACATGGGATGAATGTAGGATTCATTTAAATTTGTGCTTATTGATTGGCATGGGCTAAAGGGTCAATTTCCATGCTGTATTGCTCATTCCCCTTATCCCTAATCACTGAAGAAGGGTCTCGACCCGAAACGTCACCCATTCCTTCTCTCCAGAGATGTTGCCTGTCCCGCTGAGTTACCCCAGCTATTTGTGTCTATCTTCTGTATCTTTCTATGACTGATTCTAATGTGGGCCAATTATAGGAAATATCATTGGAATACAGCACCTCTAGGAGTAAGTACAGGACTTACAAGCTTGTCTAGCTACCGAAGCTGAAAGGGAGGAATGTGCACACATTCTCGCTGTCCGAGCACGACGTGAGGAGGGCTCTGACATGGGTGAACACGAGAAAAGCTGCAGGCCCCGATGGCATCTCGGGGCGAGTACTCAAGTCTTGTGCTACGCAGCTAGTTCCAGTGCTCACTACATAATTCAACCTCTCCCTGGACAAGTCCGTGGTCACTGCCTGCTTCAAAAAATCCATCATTGTACCGGTACCAAAAATTGCCTCCCCAGCCTGTCTGAATGACTACCGTCCAGTGGCCCTTACCTCGGTAGTCATGAAATGCTTTGAGAGGCTGGTGAAGAAACACATCTGCACCTTCCTCCCTCGCAACATGGATCCGTTGCAGTTCGCATACCGTCCGAACAGATCCACGGACGATGCGGTCTCCCAGGTCTTGCACACCGCTCTCTCCCATCTGGACAGCCAGAAGGGGGGCTACGTGAGGATGCTGTTCATAGACTACAGTTCAGCCTTCAACTCGATAGTCCCCACCAGACTGGCCGGGAAGCTACTGGAATTGGCACCTCCCTGTGTGCCTGGGTCCTGGACTTTCTCACCGCCAGGCCCCAGGTAGTCAAGATGGGAGGGAATACATTGAAGTCCCTCACCCTGAGCACAGGATCGCCCCAGGGCTGCGTCCTCAGCCCCCTATTGTACTCCCTGTACACACATGACTGCGTGGCTAGGTTCAGCTCCAACTCAATAATTAAGTTTGCTGATGACACTGTGGTGGTGGACCTGATCTCAGACAACGATGAGAGGGCCTACCGGGAGGAGGTGGCTGATCTAGCACTCTGGTGCCAGGATAACAGCCTCCTCTTGAACATCAAAAAAGCGAAGGAGCTGATCATGGACTTTAGGAGGGCACATCATCCGAGGACGTACACTCCATTGAGGATAAATGGGGATCCTGTGGATAGGGTGAACTGTTTTAAATATCTGGGAGTCCACATCTCCGAGGATATGACCAGGGCATCACACGCCTCAGCACTTGTGAGTAAGGCAAGGCAGCGCCTTTACCACCTCAGGCAATTGAGGAAATTCAGTGTCTCCGAGGATCCTCCAGTGCTTCTACGCAGCGGCGGTGGAAAGCATCTTGTCCGGGAACATTACCATCTGGTTTGGGAATTGCTCTGCCAAGGACAAGAAGGCTCTGCAGAGAGTAGTGCGTTCGGCCGAACGCACTATGGGAACTTCACTTGCCCCCCTGCAGGAACTATACATCAGGAGGTGCAACTCCAGAGCCAACAATATCACGAGAGACCTCTTCCACCCCTGCAATGGACTGTTCCAGCTGCTACGGTCAGGCAAACGCCTCCATTGCCATGCGGTGAGAACGGAGAGGTTGAGAAGGAGTTTCTTCCCTGAGGCCATTCGGACTGTAAACGCCTATCTCACCAGGGACTAACTCTACTGATCGTTTTTCCTTCCATTATTTATTATGTAAAAGAATATGTGTGTTATGATTGTGTTTATAGTTTGTTTGGTTGTTTGGTTGTTTGTCTTTTGCACAAACGTCCGCGAGCATTGCCACTTTCATTTCACTGCACATGTCGTATGTGTATGTGACAAATAAACTTGACTTGACTTGACTTGACTTGACTAGCTGCGAGGAGGAGGAGGGAGATTGTAAATCTCAGTATGGTCGCTGCAAAATTTTCAACATGTTGAAACATTTTCTGCGACCAAAAATTGATCGCCTGGAGATAATGGATAATCCTATAAGCGTAGGCGCAGTTGTAGTGGGGTCGCCATGTAGTTATGGGTAGTCGAGGTAGTCGTAGGTCGTTTTAGTTAATCACCTTTGCTGACCGGTCATTTTCACTGGCTCATTGGGGAAAAATAGTTAGCAAGTGTTTTCAGAACCAAGGATAACCGAACGGTAATGTTTAATGTTCTCCAAACTTCACAGCTGTGTATCTCTGGCTTATAAAAAGTTGTCTGACTTCTTAAATGTTGTCTCCACTCCTTCTCCCCACTTCTCCCCCATTCTCTCCCTCCCCCCCCCCTATTTTAAAGGACTTACCGTACACTCTGCTAACCGTCTTAATTACAGCGCCAACCTTCCTGTTCATCGCGGTGTGTTTCCGAATCACCTTGGCTTTGCACCGTGTAAATTTCTGACAGCGCTCCCCCCTATGGCCCTGACCCCACCTTTGCGATGTGTTTGTGTTGTGTTCCACTCTGATAGTCTAACTTGACAGTTGCCAGCAGTCTGCTGAAAAATCACCTAAGTGGGACAGGCCCATTTCAGTGCTTACGGCACTGCAGACCCGGGTTCGATCCTGACAACAGGTGCTGTCTGTACAGTGTTTGTACGTTCTCCCCGTGACTGCGTGGGTTTTCTCCGAGATCTTCAGTTTCCTCTCACACTCCAAAGACGTACTGTTTGTAGGTTAATTGGCTTGATATAAATGTAAATTGTCCCTAGTGTGTGTAGGATAGTGTACATGTGCAGGGATCACTGGTCGGCGCAGGCTCAGTGGACCGAAGGTCCTGTTTCCGCACTGTATCTCGAAACTAAACTAAACAATTTTAAAAGAAGAAAATTTCTTCTACATTTTCCCGCAGCCCGATTAACAGCACCAAAATCCATAGGAAAGTGGATCCTGTGTCAGGACTAATCTGTTCAAGGATTTGAGAACTGGTGCCTTTGAGTAACTGCTGGAGAACTCTCTGTACGGTTGTGTTGTGATTTTGGACTCCACGGGGAGTCTAGCGGCAAAATATACTGACAGATGTGGTATCCATTACTGCCAAATTATTTTGAGCCAGTCTTTCACCATTTCATCTGATGGCTCTGTGAATTCACACAACTCCAATTTTTCATTCAGCTGCCAAAAAACATAACCAGGGCCTCATCGAAATTCCAAATATAGTAAATATATAGTATATCATTCAGAGTATTGAGTATAGAAGTTGGAAGGTCATGTTGCAGTTGCAAAAGACATTGGTGAGACCGCATTTAGAGTATTGTGTTCAGTTCTGGGCACCATGTTATAGGAAAGATATTGGCAAGCTTGAAAGGGTTCAGAGAAGATTTACGAGGATGTTGCCAGGACTAGAGGGTCTGAGCTACAGGGAGAGGTTGAGTAGGCTGGGTCTCTATTCCTTGGAGCGCAGGAGGATGAGGGGTGATCTTATAGAGGTGTATAAGATCATGAGAGGAATAGATCAGGTAGATGTAGTCTCTTCCCCAGGGTAGGGCAATGGAGGACCAGAGAACATAGGTTCACAGTGAAGGGGAAAAGATTTAATAGGAATCTGAGGGGGAACCTTTTCACACAAAGGGTAGTGGGTGAATGGAACAAGCAACCAGAGGAGGTAGTTGAGGCTGGGATTATGCCAACGTTTAAAAACAGTTAGACAGATACATGGATAGGATAAGTTTGGAGGGACATGGACCAAACGCAGGCAGGTGGGACTAGTGTAACTGGGACATGTTGGCTGGTGTAGGCAAGTTGGGCTGAAGGGCCTGTTTCCACACTGTATCACTATGACTCTATATGACTCTACTTCAGTCAAATGAGTTGGTGAAGGTCAGTGCATGAAGGAGTAGATCATCTGGGTTATCTCGTTTTTCTTTTACTCCTCCACAAACCCTCTTCTTCCTCAGTGGCTGTTTGGTAAAAGTATTGTGGCACACACTGCCCTCTCGGAGAGTAACAAACCATTAGGTTTACCATCATGATCATTGCCATCCACTTTGTTGCGTCCAGACTGCAGCATCAATTCTGGACTTAATTTCCATGTGTGCCTAATCAAACTTGGATTATCCACATTCTGTCCGGCAAGAGAGGGACATAGATGCCATTGAATGTTGTGCAATAATTTGGCTTTCCATCCTGTCATAATTAAATAGCTGGCAGCTTTTGTAAACTGAAGGTTATTAATGTCATTATAGTAGCGTTGCTAACTGGTGTGAAGACATGGTGTAGCATACAAATGCTTGGGCAGAAACACCAATTAATAGCAATTGCAAACAGGTGACTGTGGCTAGCCAAGCAGTAGGTAGGATATGGCATGTAAAATTGATTTTATTAACCTTGAGCCATTCATGTGAGGTCTTTACATTTCTTGGGCCAGTACTTTGTGTTTCTCAGAGTTTCATTGCTCTCATTGATCACAGCAGCTGTCTCATAAGGTCATAAGGAGTAGTAATGGAATTAGGCCATTCGGCCCATCAAGTCTACTCTGCCATTCTATCATGGCTGATCTATCTCTCCCTCCTAACCCATTCTCCTGCCTTCGCCCCATAACCCCTGATGCCTGTACTAATCAAGAATCTATCTATCTCTACCTTAAAAATATCCACTGACTTGACCTCTACAGTCTTCTGTGCCAAAGAATTCCACAGATTCACCACCCTCTGACTAAAGAAATTTCTCCTCATCTCCTTCCTAAAAGATCGTCCTTTAATTCTGAGGCTATGACCTCTAGTCCTGGACTCTCCCACTAGTGGAAACATCCTCTCCACATCCACTCTATCCAAGCCTTGCACTATTCTGTACGATTCAATGAGGTCCCCCCTCATTCTTCTAAACTCCAGTGAATACAGGCTCAGTGACGACAAATGCTCATCATAGGTTAACCTACTCATTCCTGTAGGAATTCTCCCAATTCTTTTTGTGGATGTTTCAGGAGTGAATGGGGTGGCTTTATTTTGTCTGTCCCCCTTCTGTCCCATGGGCTCAAGAGCAGCACGAGAAAACCGTCGAGCCTACTCCCTCCTAGGCCATGCCTGTCATCAATATCTCTCAGACCTGAACGAACTCTGGAATACCTGTCAGCAAGCTCTGTCACCAACGGGTGGTCAAGGTGGCGCAGCGGTAGAGTTGCTGCCTTACAGTGAATGCAGCACCGGAGACCCGGGTTCAATCCCGACTACGGGTGCCTGTCTGTATGGAATTTTTACGTTCTCCCCGTGACCTGCGTGGGTTTTCTCTGAGATCTTTGGTTTCCTCCCACACTCCAAAGACGTACAGGTTTGTAGGTTAATTGGCTTGGTAAATGTAAAAAAAAATTGTCCCTAGTGGGTGTAGGATAGTGTTAATGTGCGGGGATCGCTGGTCGGCGCGGACCCAGTGGGCCGAAGGGCCTGTTTCTGCGCTGTATCTCTAAAACTAAAAACATGCAACTCACATTTTAAGAGGTGCAGTTAGCTTTAAAGACTCCAGCTGTTTACATGAGTGTGATACCTCTTGAGGTGAAGACAGCAATCCCTCCATCCATTTCCGAAGGATTGATCATTAAACCTTCAACTCTTTTGATGTTTATGCTGGTAATGTGATTAAATGCTTGAGAAGCATTAAATGATAAGTATTGCATCTGTGTTATGATTGGGTGCTAATGCTTCATTAATGTCAATAAAGCTGCATTCCCAGATATCACACTTGTCAAAACTCAGATCTCATTAGCACTTTAATAATTCTGTTGAATGCAGACTTTTTCTCACTATTATCAAATGCAAAACATTAGGCTTCATATTCCAAACAAAATGGGACTAAAATAACATCACTAAACCATTTACCCAAGGATTTGTGTTCAAATCATTAATGTTTTTATCGAGTCATAGAGTGATACAGTGTGGAAACAGGCCCTTCCGACCAACTTACCCACACCGGCCAACATGTCCCAGCAACACCAGTCTCACTTTATGTTTAATTATTCTGTCTATCAATCTTATTTTTTCTCTTTTTCAAAATGCAAATCAAAGATTTGTAAAGGTTTATGCCTATGAATTATATGCTTATGAATTAGTTGGAACCAATCTATTTTGAATAGTTACAGCTTGTATTGGGTCATCTGCACCAAGGTGAATTTTTTAAAACTCATAATGTTATAAATTTAAATAACATTTTATGAAGTGTGATTTTCAAAGGATTGTTGGACGAGTGTGATTTTTCTATGATAGACATTTTAGATGTCATAAAGGCATCGAGTTATACAGCACTCGATGTATACCTGTATATATTATAGGCCATTCGGCCCAAAATTCCAAGCTATCAAGGTGTCTTCCTGAGTTAGTCCCACTTGCCTGCATGCAGGATCAATGAGACTGAACCTGAAATATTGTGTCAACTGTCCTTACCGAAAGAAAAACATAGTTGTGGTAGAGGGAGTGCAGTGAAGGTTCACCAGATTAATTTGTGGGATGGGGTTTGTCCTATGAAGATAGATTAAGCAGATTGATCTTGTACTCTCTGAATTTCTGAAAAATAAGCGGTGATCTAATTGGAATGTATTGGATAGATGCAAGCATGATCAGGAACATGGGCTCGCAGTCTTAGAATAAGGCGTCAGACATTCAGGACAAAGCAAAGAAGAACATTTCACTCAGAAGTCAGTCAATCTTTGGAATGCAATACGCAAAAGGCCTGTTGAAACTCACGTTGAGTATATTCCAGGCAGAATTGAAGGAATTTGGGATATTAAGGGAATCAAAGGAAGGCAGCATGGTAACGCAGCGGAAAAGTTGCTGCCCTGCAGCGCCAGAGACCCGTATTCGATCCTGACTATCTGTATGGATTTGTACATTCTCCCCATGACCTACATCAGTTTTCTCCGGGGAGCTTCCTCCTACGTTCCAAAGATGTACAGGTTTGTAGACTAATTGGCTTGGTGAAATTATAAATTGTCCCCAGTGTGTGTAGGATAGTGTTAGTGTGCGGGGATCGCTGGTCAGTGCAGACTCGGTGGGCCGGAGGGCCTGTTTCTGTGCGGTGTCTCTAAATTAAACAAAACTAAGAAAACTAAAAGAGATAATGCATTGCAGGAAAATGAAACACAAGTTAAATATCAGCCACAATCTGATTAAATGGGAAGCTGACATGAGGGGCAAAATGGTTTAGTCATGTTTCGGCTTCTTCTGTTCCATGTGAAGTTTAATTCAGTAAATTCATTGTCCCGCCAGGAAAAAGAAAAAGTTGTTTAATGATTATTATTGGATTGTGTTCCAGGATTTGAAGACGGTGCTTTCGTTTGATCAATACCCGGGGGAGTTCCTGCACCCTGTGGTATATGCGTGCACTGCAGTCCTTTTGCTTTGCCTCTTTGCATCTATTATCACCTATATTGTGCATCACAGGTAAGAACTGCAAAGAGCTTATTATCAATGATTTATTCCTTTGTAACCCATATTAATATATGAAATATCGATCTCATTTTGATTGAAGAAAAATTCTGAGTGTGATGGGGATGAATAGGGATAAATATTGGACACACAACAAATTGCAAAGGGATGGTCAGTGGGAAAGTGTGAGCTGGAAATTAACATAGTTTACAGTAGGTGCAAAGCAGATAAATAACAAATGTTTTCAGTCAGCAAAAAAATAAAATCTCTTACCGGGGAAATGGAGTCAATCCAAACCTAAAATGAATGGAGAAGCAAGGAACTGGAGATGATGGTTTACAGAAAGAGTGCTAGTGTAATGATTTAGACGAGGCAATGAAATGTACCATCTCTAAATTTGCAGATGACACAAAGCTGGGTGGCAGTGTGAGCTGTGAGGAGGATGCTATTGGGCTGCAGGGTGACTTGGATAGGTTGGGTGAGTGGGCAGATACATGGCAGAGGCAGTATAATGTGGATAAATGTGAGGTTATCCACTTTGGTGGCAAGAACAGGAAGGCAGATTATTATCTGAATGGTGTTTAAGAAGGAACTGCAGATGCTGGAAAATCGAAGGTAGACAAAAGTGCTGGAGAAGCTCAGCGGGTGCAGCAGCATCCATGGAGTGAAGGAAATGGGCAACGTTTCGGGCCGAAAACCTTCTTCAGACGGGGGGGCGGGGTGCAACGAGACCTGGATGTGCTTGTACATCAGTCACTGAAAGTATGCATGCAGGTACATCAGGCAGTGAAGAAAGCCAATGGCAAATCTCTGAATGGGCTCGCCCCGCATTACCTCTCTGAGCTGCTCCACCCATACGCTCCTGCCCGGTCCCTCAGGTCAGCTGGTCAGCTGCTCCTGGAGGTACCGAGGTCTAGTCGGAGGCTCAGAGGGGATAGAGCCTTCTCTGTTGCTGCTCCGGCACTCTGGAACACCCTGCCGTTGCACATCAGACAGGCCCCCTCACTGTCCATCTTCAAATCCAGTGTTAAAACACATTTGTACTCCCTGGCTTTTGACCATGCCTGAGGCTTTGCTTCTGTTTGTGGTGTTTTTGATGTTTCTTTATTTTACATGTCTTTTCCTACTATTTCTTTTGATTGTTATTTTTGGTGTGTATTAACTTTTTTGTCAATGATTAGTGATGTACAGCACTTTGTTGCAGCTATGTTTGTTTTTAAAGTGCTCTATAAATAAAATTATTATTATTTTTATTATTATTATTCATTGCGAGAGATTAGGAGCAAGGAGGTCCTACTGCAGTTGTACCGATGCCCTGCTGAGACCGCACCCGAAGTATTGTGTGCAATTTTAGTCTCCTAATTTGAGGAAGGACATTATTGTTATTGAGGAAGTGTAGCGTAGATTCGCCAGGTTAATTCCCGGGATGGCGGGACTGACGTATGATGAAAGAATGAGTCGACTGGGCTTGTATTTGCTGGAATTTAAAAGGATGAGAGGGGTTCTTATAGAAACATATCAAATACTTAGAGGATTGGACAGCGTAGATGCAGGTAAAATGTTCCCGATGTTGGGGGAGTCCAGAACCAAGGGCCACAGTTTAAGAACAAGGGGTAGGCCATTTAGGACTGAGATGAGGAAAACCTTTTCACCCAGAGAGTTGGGAATCTGTGGAATTCTCTGTCACAGAAGGCAGTGGAGGCCAATTCACTGGATGTTTTCAAGGGAGAGTTAGATTTAGCTCTTAGGGCTAACGGAATCAAGGGATATGGGGGAAAAGCGGAACGAGGTGCTGATTTTGGTCATATTGAATGGTGGTACTGGCTCAAAGGGCGGAATGGCGTACTCCTGCACCTATTTCCTATGTCTATGTAACTGAGAGGGTCAGGCAGCATCTAAAGAGAGCAGAGAATAAAGTAAAGTTTAAGTCCATTGCAGACTGAAGAAAGGTTCTGACTTAGGTATCTATGTTCTCTGGAGATGCTGCCTGACCCGCTCAATTACTCCAGCACTTATTGGCATTTTTCCTAAAAATGAATGTATGACTATCACAAATGATCATTATATCCAATTATTCAATTTAGAACACAGAAGTAAATAATCAATTACATTTGGTGGACTTGGAATTTAGTTTGTCCAATTGCCGACAATAGAAAACTGAACAATGTGGAATCACGGAGTCATTACACCAAGGAAGGAAGCCTTTTGGTCCATTGAATTTCTATGGGCTCTCTGTAAGAGAAATACAGATGCTCCGCTCCCCAGCTCTATCCCCATTCGTGTGTGGACGTGGCGTCGAAGGATGAGAAGCCAAAGCAAAGAAGTGGAAGCCAAACAAAGCTGAAACACCAAATAACCAAAAGGGTGGGACACCTAAAAGCCAACTAACCGAAAGGCTGTGACTGGGTGGGTAGAGGGACCAGCCTGTCCCACACCTCTGCTCCACCCGGCGCTGCCGACACACAGCCTGTCACAGTGTGTCCACACAGGGGAGACGAGGTGGATGGCGGCCGTGGCCGTGGGAGAGTGGGGGCTGTCCCTAGGGATGCGCTCCTTCGGCCGCTTACAACTTGGTGCTCAGGTTCAGAGTGCCCAATCACCTATGGCTTGTGTGGGGAAAATGACCCCCACCCTCCCATCTCCACCAGCCAGTGATGTGATGAACGCGGGGGTCTGGACCAATCGCTGGCAAGTCCCGCCCCCCCGGCAACATCATGTCCATTATTTGAGTTTTCGGCTGAGTGGCCATTCGGTGAGTTGGCTTGTAGGCAACGCAGCCTTTTGGTTAGTTGGCGTTTCGGCAGAGCGGCCTTTCGGTGAGTTTGCTTTTAGGCGATGCAGCCTTTCGGTTAGTTGGCTTTTAGGCGTCCCACCCTTTCGGTTAGTTGGCGTTTCCGCTTGGTATGCTTTTGGTTATTTGGCGTTTTGGCTTTGTTTCTGTTCAGTTATTTGCTTCTTTGTTTCGGCTTCTTGTCCTTCGACGCCACATCCGGGTAACAACCCCATTACCCTGTATCTTTTCATTCTTGTATATCTCTGCAACCAATATTTGAAAGCCAGCTGTGATTCCCTTTCTGCCAGCCTTTCCAACAATACATTCATGGTCCATGACCACTTTTTCTCTCTTGAGAAATTGTTGCCAGTCACCTGAAATAGATAAAGTGTATAGTTTGTAAGTGGAATACTTCTATACTGCAGTCAAACTATATGATAAAGCTCTATTCATTAAGAAACAAAAGATGCATTCAATCACTTATCAAGACACAGACGAGAACAGATAATGCATCAATTATTTTCGACCAGACTCCAGAACTGGCTGTGCCTCGAGCCAATGTGTTCCAGTAAATTTACAACATTGGCATCCATTTGACAATCTGGAATATTTCCCAGATTCTTTTCTGCCCATAAAAAAAGCAGGACTGATCCAGCCCAAATAATTGCATCTTTATTAACCTGTTCATAATCATCGGTAAAGTCATGGGAGATATCATAAAGCTGCACTTATAAATACCCCACTTGCCGATGCCCTGTTCAGGCATTGCCAGAACCACTCAGGTCCAGACCTCGGGTCTGTCAGTTAGTTCCAAAGCAGCCAGCATGCAGAAACTTATTAAAAGCCTTGCCGCAGTTCATATGGACTATATGTACCTGCCCTCATCAACTTTCTTGTTTACTTCTTCAACAAGCTTATTCAAATTCGTGAGACATGAATCCCTCATACTCAATACCATGCTGAATATACATAATCAACCCTGCCATTCCAAATGCATGTATTTTTTTTATCCCTCAACCCTCTCCAGTAATCTCAGGGATATTATGCTTACTTGTCCATAGTTCCCAGGTTTTTCTTTGTAGCCTTTCTTAAATAGAGGCAAAACTCCTGCAATTTCTTCTCTCGCTTCCCATAGTATCCTTGAATATATCCGATCAGGCGTAGGAGATTTACCTACCTTCACATATGTTAGAACATTCAGCACCTTCTCAACTGTAATATGGACTGTCCTCAAGACATCATCATTAACTTTTCCAAGTCTGCCGGCCTTCATTTCTTTCTCCACAGTAATAACAGAGGAGGTATAATATTAATTGAGAAACTTGCCCGTCTCATAGGCTCCACACATAGATGAAAACTTTGGATTCAGAGGCGATCAATTCTATCTCTACATCCTATTACCTCAATATACTTATGATACTCCGTACTGGGACATCATCATCTATCTCTCTCCTTCCCCTTATCCATGACATTCAGTCTGAAGAAGGGTCTTGACACGAAACGTCACCCATTTCTTCTCTCCAGTTGCTGCCTGCCCCACTGAGTTACTCCAGATTTTTGTGCCCATCTTATGATATCTCATTGAATTCTCCTCAACCTTATCTGCCGGAGCTATCTCATGACCTCTTTTAGCCCCCCTGATTCCCTTATGCTTTTCAATCCCCTATACACCTCCAAGGATACACTTGATCTCTCCTCACGCAGGGTTCCTTACTCTCACCTGATTTGCCCTTCACTGTAACAGGAACATGTATACCTTCAATTCTCACTATCACACTTGTGAAAGCACCCCACTTTCTGGAGGCACCTCAGCCCGCAAACAAGCTATCAAGGTCATGTGATAAGTGAATGGAGCAGAATTAGGACATACAACCCATCAAGCCCATTCTCCTGCCTTCTCCCCAAAACCCCTGACACCTGTACTAATCAAGAATCTATCTATCGCTGCCTTTAAAATCTACTTTTTCAATATTCTGTCTAATATTATTAAAGTTGGTCTTGAACTAATTTAGAACTTGAACTTGTGGACCAGCTCTTATCCATAACTACTTTAAAGCTATTAGAACAGTGGTTATCAATCCCAAAGTACTCACCCACTGACACTGCCATCACTTGCCCAGCCCAATTCCCTAAGAGTAGGTTTAGTTTTAACCCCTTCCCTTTTAGTGCCTTCTAGATATTGCCCAAGAATACTTTCCGAAACATACTTGATAAACTTCACTCCATCGAAGTTCCATGTCAGTCCCAGTCTACATTTGAGAAGTTAAAATCCCTACAATGACAATTTTATCAGTCTTGTAGCTGTCCGCAGTTTCCCAGTATATTTGTTCATCTAATTCCCGTAGACCCTTTGGAAGTCTATAGTGCAATCAAATAGGTGGTCATCCCCTTTTTATTTCTCATCTCCGCCCATAGAGCCTCACTGGATCATCCTTCAGTAATGTCATGTTAGACTACAGCGAGATGTTGTTAATCAATAAAGCAACTCTCCTTGGTCTACTACTCTCAGCTCTATATTGCCTGCAGCATCTGTATCCTGGAACGAAGCTGTCAGAACAAAAGTGTCCCAAGGCTCGCCCACAATCTGAAAACCACAAGTAATATAATTTTCATTTGTTTTCATTAGTGCAGTTTCAATATCAGCCCCTTGGTTGGCGCCCTATCTATCACCCTAAGCATTCATTTTGTCCACCATAAATACACTGGTTACAGTACATACCATCTACAAAATGCTGCAACAAAACATCTCAAACCATCATTCCCAAGAAGCAGAAGGGCAGTAGTTGCATGGACTACCATTGTCCGCCATCCTTATTTGAAGATATTTAACCATTCCTTCATCATCACAGTCTTAATCTTAGAGATCTCTACCCAATTAGTGGTTAGCACAGTGGCACTGCTGGTAGAACTGGTGCCTCACAGTGCCAGAGACCTAGATTCTATCCTGACCTTGGGTGCTGACTGTGTGGTTTGCACATTCTCCCTGTAACTGCGTGGGTTTCCTCCAGGTGTTCCAGTTACCTCCCACATCCCAAAGACATCCAGGATTGCATGCCAACTTGCCTCTGTATAATTGCCCCTAATGTGTAGCGAGTGGATGAGAAAGTGAAATAACAAAGAACTAGTATGAATGGGTGATTGGTGGTCAGCATCAACTCAGTGGGCTGAAGGGCCTGTTTCCATGCTGCATCTCTAAAACTAAAACATCAATGCACAGCGGGAGTAACTTTACTGCATTGGTGCATGACTGCAGCTCAAAACCAACTCCTCAAGGGTAATTTGAGATGGGCAATAAAAATACTGGCTTTGACAGTGAAACCCACATTCCATGAAGGAATTTAAAAGCAGAACAATAATTATTTCCAGGTTGATTTTAGGTTTTCGAACTGATGGACACTGGTTTTTCCAAAACTGTATTTTGCTTCCTGTGATTTAAAGGCTTCAAGGATTGTTTTCATTCTTGCATCATGACATTTTCATTTTGCAATTACATTTCCAAAGGTCTTGTTCAGTTTCCAATCAATTTTAAAATACTTTCTTCCATAATGTCCAAAATGAAGCAACCAAAAGGTCAAGCTCCCTTTTCTTGTTTGTTTACTGAAAACTTCACCAATGCCTGCACTCCATTTTGACCTTTGCATTATCAGTCTACAGTTTTTTTTGTTATTTTAGTTTTAGAAATACAGCACGGAAACAGGCCCTTCGGCCCACCGAGTCCGCACCGACCAGCGAACCCGGCACATTAACACTATCCTACACACACTAGGGACAATTTACACATACACCAAGCCAATTCACCTATATACCTGTACGTCTTTGGAGTGTGGGAGGAAACCGAAGATCTTGGAGAAAACCATGCGATCATGGGGAGAACATACAAACTCTGTACAGGCAGCACCTGTAGTCGGGATCGAACCAGGGTCTCCGGCACTGCAAGCACTGTAAGCAGCAACTCTACCACTGCGCCACCGTGGCCGCCCACAGTTGACATTACAGTGAGATCAGAGATCCACAGGTTAGTTATGCATCCCGTGGTTGCAAGGATTTAATTTGGGCCACTCCAGCTCAGCTCTGGTGAGATTTGTGGTGTCTGTGTGAGACCACACCTGGAGTATTGTGTGCAGTTTTGGTCTCCTGATTTGAGGAAGGACATTATTGCTATTGAGGAAGTGCAGCATAGGTTCACCAGGTTAATTCCCGTGATGGCGGGATTGACATATGATGAAAGAATGGATCTACTGGGCAAATATTCACTGGAATTTAGAAGGATGAGAGGGAATCTTCTGGAAGCATATAACATTCTTAGAGGATTGGACAGACTAGATGCAGGAAAAATGTTCTACATGTTGGGGAGTCCAGAACCAGGGGTCACAGTTTAAGAATAGGGGGTAGGCCGTGGAGGACTGAGATGAGGAAAAACTTTCACCCAGAGAGTTGTGAATCGATGGAATTCTCTGCCACAGAAGGCAGTGGAGGCCATTTCACTGGATGTTTTCAAGAGAGAGTTAGATTTTGCTTTCAGGGCTAACAGTGTCAAGGGATATGGGGAGAAAGCGGGAACGGGGTACTGAGTTTGGATGATCAGCCATGATGGCGGTGAGGGTCAGACATGCATCTCTGGAGAAAAGGAATAGGTGACGTTTTGGGTGGAGACCCTTCTTCAGATGCCTCGACCGCTGTTCTTTCCTTCACTTTAAATCCTGCAGATGGTGTGTGAATGCCACTTTAGATAAACCAAGAGATAGAAAATTTGAAACTGAGGTAGTTACGATAAACATTAAACTTGCGAATGGCAAGATTTGTGAATATGACTATAACTCTATGACTCGCAAAATAAATATTGTGGCAAAGCAGAATTGCCCATTGCAACTTTGTGATTTTTCTCTCTCAATGCTTGGTATTCGCACAGTTTTATCAAGTTCTCCTCTCCTCCCCTTTATATAGCTGATACGATTAATTTTGTGGTGTTGATACGATACAATATGATACGATGGAACTTTATTTATCCCAGGAGGGAAATTGGTCTGCCAACAGTCATAAAACACAATGAGATACATGAAACATGAATTTAAAGTGATCTCTATCCAGCTGGCAGAGTTAAAGCTTCATAAAAAGTGTTGACTCAAATCCTGAAACTGGTTGGGAAAGAATTTTTCCATTCCTTCTTGCTGGAATGGATTCCTACCGAGAGCATGGAGATGAAAGGAAAGATAGCCCACTGTGCCAGCTAATCCTAGCAGCAGGCTGATATTACAGCTGCAATAAAACCGTGCTCTATACCTTGTTGCACTAATGGGTGTGGTAGAAATATTGCTCTTTCTGAACCATGTCCCCAAAATTCAAATTATCTATCAATCTTTCTTTGACACACATGTGTGGTGTCAGTGAACAGGAGAATTTTGAACATCTCAAGCTTGACCTAGAGGTGGTACGAGAATAAAGCCGATCATTTCCTTTCTGTCAATTACATGCTGGTGGTGTGGAAGCTCTTGCAAATAAATATTCACATCTGCTTCGACAAAGATGGATTAATTAAAGAGCGACCAAGAATTTGTTACGGGCAAAATGATTTTGTATAACTGGTATCCAAGGAATTATTGACGGGGTAAAATGGGGGGTGTATAAGGAAAATGTAAATAGTATTGCATGTAAATATTTTCAAGACGAGTGTTATTTAGATTTTAGACTCTAAAGACATACAGCGTGGAAAGAGGCCCTTGGGCACACTGAGGCTGCGCTGATCCACTATCCTGCACACAAGCGACAATTTACAATTTTAACAAAGCCAATTAACCTACAAACCTGCACGTTTTTAAAGTGTGGGAGGAAACCCGAGCACCCAGCGAAAACCCACGCAGTCACAGGGAGAACATACAAACTCAGTGCAGAGAGCACACATAGGATCAAACCCGGGTCTCTGGCGCTGTAAGGCAGCAACTCTACTGCTGCGCCACCATGCCACTTGATGTCGTGTAACATAATGGAATTCTTAGCAAAAATAAATCTGATGAATGAAAAAATAGTTGAGTGATAGAATGGTTGTTTTTCAGATTTGAGGGAGGTTTCTGGTGATGTTCCAGTGTTGGAACAATTGCTGATTCTGATGTAGGTTCATCACTGAGACTTGAGTTGGGATGGTGGGGAAAAATATTACTTTTGAGATCTGTGCAGGTAGCAACAACCTGGAAGGAGTGGGGAAAATGGTAATGAGGTTCAAGACGACAAGTGAAGGATTGGGGATTACAGTGTTATCTATAAAGTTAAACATAGGATAAGGTGACATGATGTACTTTAGCAGGTAGCTATACTTCTCATAACCTCCCCACTGCATATAAATGATCAGATTACTTGTCCAACGTCTGATAATGGATGAGCATACATTTCTGCCAGCTAACCACTAGTATCTTCAATCCCTGCCGTAAACTCTATGTCCAAGTAATCCATCCCGTTGGACACTGTCTGAAAGCTGAAAAGACGCTTCGGGCCATATATCCATTGCTATTGCTAACTTCCATCATATAAGATCTCCTGCCATCCAGCACAACACGTCCTCTAATTTTTATACAAACTTTATTACCTTTGGTCCTGACTCAGTCCAGTTTAATTTATTGTCACGTGTCCCGAGGTACAGTGAAAAGCTTTTGTTACGTGCTAACCAGTCAGCAGAAAGACAATACATGATTGCAATCGAGCCATTTACAGTGTATAGATACATGATAAGGGAATAACATTCAGTGCAAGGTAAGGCCACCAAAGTCCGATCAAGGATAGTCTGAGGGTCAGCAATGAGGTACATTTCAGCAGTTCAGCACTGCTCTCTGGTTGTGGTAGGATGATAACAGCTGGGAAGGAACTGTCCCTGAATCTGGACGTGTGCGTTTTCACACCTCTATACCTTTTGAGGGAGTGTCCAAGGTGTGACTCATCCTTGGTTATGCTGCTGGCCTTGCCGAGGCAGCGTGAGATATTAATGGAGGTTCTCGTGGTCTCCTGGCCTCCCTTCATCAACCTTCTCTCCAAGATCTCAAGTAATTCAAAATGCTGCTGGCCACTGTTCACCCCATGCCCCCAGCACCTTCCTGCCCACCACCACTGCCATCTTAACTCGAGGTACGTCGCATTCATCGACTAACCTTCATTTGATGACTCGCCTTACCTCCCAGCTAATCCCACAAAAGACACAGGGGCTCACATGCAGACATAAAATATAGCATTTGCTGGAATCTTCAGAAAAACACAAAGTGCTGAAGTAACTCAGTGGATCAGGCAACATCTGTGGAAGGAAGTGGGCAGTCGTCATTTTGGGCCGCAATCATTCTTCAGACTCTTGGATTAGCGGGAGAACGCTGCAAAAAAGAGAAGGAATAAGCTGAGCTCTAACTGCTTCTCTTTTCCAGCTTTCAATCTCCATGCAAGCTCCCAGCATCAATCCCAACTGCCCTATTTAATCTTTTAATTTGACTGAATCTCTGCAAGTTATTCTTTCTCATACGTCATATCAGCTCTCTTCGGATTTTTTTTTCACTTGCTTGTTCTAATGGGTAATTTACAGTAGCTAATTAACCTACCAGCATGTCGTTAAGATATTGAAAGAAACCTTCATAGTCACATGGAGAGTGGGCAAACTCCTCACAGCATCGGTGTCAGGATCCTGGAGTTGTGAGGCAGCACAGCTACCTGCTGGACAAACATGCCAGGCTGTTCCTTTTTGAGCAGAGAAATTGAGGGTTGCTTTTCAAGCAGTAAAAGCTAAAAATAAAAGCTGTTAAAATGTTCATGAAATGTTCAGAGCAAATACATCAAACCTCTTTCCAGTGACTAAATCAAATTGTAGAAAAATTTGAGCACATGTTGAAGGCAATAAAATGCTAGAGCAACTCAGCAGGTCAGGCAGCACCCCTGGAGAACATGGTGTCGGGTTATGCTTGTAATAAGGCTCGTACGACGACGTAAACAGAGTATACCTTTAATCTGTACAACAGCAGTAACTGCAACAGCTCGTGTCCAACCCAGGCAACTCCCTAACTGCCCACACCCTGGGTTCCAGTCACATCCGGTTACTGGAGCCTGGCTTCTGGCACACAGGGTCCTAGTGCCCCTCTGCTCAGCCTTACACTATTATTGCATAATACCACATCTCCCTTTCTTTGAGAACAAAGGGTGGACTACCTTTGTCTCTGCAGGTCTTAAGGGGTTTATTCTGCCCTTTTGCTGGAAGACCTGTCCCTGATCTAAGCATGCAAAATAGAAATAAAATAACTTACACGTTACCATACTGTGAACTATTCTTTCAGGTTTCAGGTAAATGTAACAGGTTTACAGAACAATTTCACATCACATTTCACTCTCTCTTTCTCTTTATTGTAGAAAACAGATCAATAAATCACAAATCAAGTCTCTTCGGCTTTCTAACCTCTCGCCCACACCTAGTCCGCACAGTCTCTGTGGTGGGGCCCTCTCCGCTGGGTGATGCTGTCACTGGTGGAGCTGGCTCTGGTGGAGCTGGCTCTTCTCCCACCGGTGGCTCATCCCACTTCTGACACCATGTCGGGTTATGCTTGTAATAAGGCTCGTACGACGACGTAAACAGAGTATACCTTTAATCTGTACAACAGCAGTAACTGCAACAGCCTCGTGTCCAAGCCCAGGCAACTCCCTAACTGCCCACACCCTGGGTTCCAGTCACATCCGGTTACTGGAGCCTGGCTTCTGGCACACAGGGTCCTAGTGCCCCTCTGCTCAGCCTTACACTATTATTGCATAATACCACACATGGTAGGTGAAGTTTCGGGTTGGGATTCCTCTGGGAAGGTGACCTGACACAAAACATCACGTATCCATATTATCCAGGGATACTGCCTTATGCCCCTGTCCCACTTAGGAAACCTGAACGGAAACCTCTGGAGACTTTGCGCCCCACCCAAGGTTTCCGTGCAGTTACTGGAGGTTTTTGTCAGTCTCCCTACCTGCTTCCACTACCTGCAACCTCCGGCAACCACCTGCAACCTCCGGGAACCGCACGGAAACCTTGGGTGGGGCGCAAAGTCTCCAGAGGTTTCCGTTCAGGTTTCCTAAGTGGGACAGGGGCATTACCCATTGAGTTATTCCAGCACATTGTGCCCTTTTTGTAAAAACGAGCATCTACAGTTTCTACATGTTTCAGGTGACTGGTAAAAGAATGAGTGGGAGCATGAATTGGAGATTGATTGCACTGAAGGGCTTTGCCAGATGGTGATAGATTTCAAATGACAATGGGATGAATACATGTAGGAGGAGAAATGCTGTAGCGAGATAGAAAAGAAAACTGGAGAGTGGCATCACAAAGACGTGCCATAGATGTGATGGGTTAATTTGACACCAGCTATACAGCCACCTCAGCTTTTATGCGTGTTTGATTGATGCATTTTTGGAATAATGCACTTGTTTAATTAATCAGAGACTAATTTACACGCTTGTATTTTTGAACTAATGCGCTCAGAATTATGCCTGGCGGCACAGTTGCGTGCGATGCCTGGCAAGATACTGTGCAGTACAACAGTGATGCCGTGCAGCAAGCTGCCACTTACCGCTCTCTCAGCTTTTGTCTGCTACATATTTGCTTTGTTACTGTGACCTCCACTCCCAGCAGCCTCCCTCCTCAATCTGTGGAATTCATTGCCACAGAAGGCTGTGAAGGCCATGTCAATGGATATTTTTTAAGCAGTAATAGATAGATTCTTAATAAATATGGGTTATGGGGAGAAGGCAGGAGAATGGAGTTAGGAGGGAGAGATGGATCCGCCATCATAAAGTGACAGAGTAAACGTGATGGGCCGAAAGGCCTAATTCTGCTCCTATCACTTATGACATAACCCTCCACCTATGCCTTCTTGGGCAAGCTGTCATCAATGTAAATGTTAGCCTTTACATTCAAAAAGAGATTTTAAATGCGCAATAGGTACACACAAAATGCTGGAGTAATTCAGCGTGACAGGCAGCATCTCTGGAGAAAAGGAATGCATAATGTTCATTTAAAATGTCTTTACTGGTGCTTTTTTCCCTTTATTAACTGTTTTTTTTCCATGTTAAGGAGTATGGTAAAATATTAATGGCAGTCATAAATGAACTATTATTGTGTGATGTAGACAGTATTATGTCTTTTCCCCTAACCTGTACCATTTGCATACATTCTCCTGGCAAACACATGTTTAATTTACGAATTTTTGAGATACATGCTGCTTTCAAGAACATTGAATGAGAGGTGGCTGTCCTGTTCATTGGATTCAACATCAAATACAACTGTAAAGTTATAACTATCAAATATTCATTTCTACCTTTGAGGTGCTTTGCGACAGACATTTTCAGAAGATATTTTCATGCATACAAAAGTATGCAAACACAATTTTTTTTTAAACTTTTGTCTTTACATATTTGTAGATTGTTAAATGGCGATGCTGCTTCCCTGTTATCAGTGAAATACAAATATTTCAAACCCCGGTTAATCAATAGTTACTGATTACTTGTTCCTCAACTCAAAACTTCTGGAGGAAGTCCATTAAGTAGCAATGTTACAAAATTTTGAGATTTAAAAAATCAAGTTTGCAATTTATTCCATCAGATAAAGCATAACAATAAGTTTCATTTGACACCTAATTCACTTTCATATCTCAAGTAATAAAAAAGTTATGGCCATTTTCATACTCGGAAATTAGCATCTTGTTCCCTATTGATTTTCTATGGACATAACAAAAAAGCTGTGATCATGGACAATCAAAAGCCCATAACCTTCTTAAAAATTAAGATAACTGAATGAAATTTTCAGTTATCATAGATTGGACCATTCTGAAACAAATATAAAATAATCTTACTTGGATGACCTGAAATTAAAGCATATAATTAGTTAGTTACCCAATTGTAGCTAATTTCAAACTTCAATTACTAGATCTAAACATCTATCCATTTCTTAATAAATGATTAACATTTTTAAATAGCCTGTGTCCAAATAATATTCACAAATAATTCACAATAAAACATGATTTTAAAATCTCATTTACATCAATTTATAGGCCAAATGGAAGGAATTTAGTGTTCAATTGCTATAAATTAAAGTCCATTTTAAATCGGCTTTCTAGTGGGATCCCGTGAATGCGCCGGTTTAGAACGTTCACATTGCAGTGGATTTGTGCCCTCAAATGCCCAGAAAAATACTGCGGGATATAAAGAGTCCAAAATGAACTACTCACTATAGAAAACATTATATACAGGGTTCATAAGAAGCCCCTTTTAATGTAAAAATAAGGTACATACCTTTAATTGTTTGCTTTATAAAACCCTGGGGCTGCGAGAGGTCGCGGGTTTAGAGAGTGATTTTTAAACTACTATAACTATTATACAAGGCCATAAAAACTAAGAATACCTTTTGCGACGGGGTCTTTCAGCGATTTTCCGTTAATGATTTACTAGGCTGAACATTTTCGATTGTAACAGCCTAGTAAAAATCGCGTTTTAAACCCGCCCCCTCTAAATAGTGCCAAAATCACCCACACGGGGCTGGGACAGATTCTCAACGCCGATTCAGGTAGGTTTTGTAACATACCTACATTAAGAGGTGAATTAAACAATTCTTAAAATCCTCAGATTGCTTTGTGTCTAACCATTAACCACAGTGAATGCAATGGGATGGAGACTGGGTTACAAGATGGTTTCTCATTGTACATTTCATCTTTGTGACAAGAGTTATTAATTGCAAGTAGTTTTCCTTTTCATATGGAGGACAGTGAACCTGATCATCTATTCCTGCTAGAAAGGACAATGTTATCAACCACCTGTAAATTTAGCATCAAAACACCCATAGTATTTCTCTGATTTTGACAAAGGTATAAATATATCTGCATTACAAATGTTTCTCTTTTCACAGCACCATCCGCATTAGCAGGAAAGGCTGGCATATGCTGCTGAATTTCTGTTTCCACATTGCCCTCACTTGTGCTGTCTACGCTGGAGGGATCAATCGCACAAAATACCCCATCATCTGTCAAGCTGTGAGTAGCATATTTTACTTTCCAGTTTGGGGAATCACTAAATTGGGGAATGAATGATAGAGCCTGTCAAAGTAACTCATTATTGGACAATCAAGGGCAAGCAAGTCTCCATTCTACTGTTCCGCACTTACACTTGAATAAAATGCTTGATCTTTTATCGTGCACAAAATATCATCAAGGGACCAATAGCTCGAGCTCAATATCTAATTTGAATGTATATTTTATTTATTTTTTTATTTTACTGGATAATCGCAAGAATCTGTGCACTGATTACTGCCATTTACATTCTCACTACCTGTGAACAGTTGTGTGACTATATATCGAACATTTAACAAGCATATGGAACCCTAAATATTTTCTGTTATTAGTTCATTAGTTCATGCAAAATGAAAGGCAATTTGTAAAATGAATTCCATAAAGAAATAGATCAGTTAATAAAAGGGTTAAAATTAGGGGAATAAAAAATGTGAATCACTGGTGCACCAATTGCATATTGTGTCTAAATTTAGGTCCAATTGAAAGTAACGCGGTACAATTGTTCCACTTAATTAAAATTGGCATTTCCCTGGATTATTCAAGGCTTTACTGATAACTACAAAAAGTAAGTTGACAGAAATTAGCATATTTAATTAACAAGGCTAGCATCCTTCCTGCAGCTGACTTGACCTGATAAGGACAAACAGAGCTGCTGCTGAATATTTCTTCCAGGAATATGGTTTGGAAGCACAGATAAGGTGAATAGCCACAGTCTGCATAGATAAAGTGAATAACCGGTCTTTTCCCCAGGGTAAGGAAGTCCACAACTAGTGGCTATAGGATTAAGGTGAGAGAGGAGTGATTTTAAAGGGATCTGAGGGGCAATCTGTTCATAAAAAGAGTGGTCCGTATATGAAATGAGCTGCCTGAGGAAGTGGTAGAGGATGTATAATTACAACCTTACAAAGGTTTGGATACATGCATTAGAAGGGCTTGGAGGAATATGGACTAGGAGTAGACAAGTGGGATTAGCTCAGTAAAACAACTTGTTCGGCATTGATGAGTTGGGTAGAAGAGTCTGTTTCCGTGCTGTAAAATGTAAAAGAATAATTTAAATAAATCAAATATTGGCCAACTGTGAATTTGATATGAACTTGGTAGGAAGGGAACACTTATTGCTCCAGTTTTAAGGGTAGGTTATCATTTAGATAATGGAAAATGCATGTCAATTTTTGCAACGCAGGCTATTATTATACACTGATTTGGTTTCCATATAGGGAATACATTTTCTGCAATAAATAATCTCAAACCTACAGAAGCACAAATATTAAATTTGATCAGTTTGGCTTGCATTTTGGTGTGGTCATTTTTGAACTATTCCTTATTTTATTCATCAATTTTATGTCCTCTCAGTTAGCATTGATTTGATGTTTTGTCAACCGATGCCTTGTGGGCAATTTATGACAGTGGTCCATATATGTAATCAGCTGCTACCATTATTATGGTAAACACAGCACGCATAAAGCCAAAAGCCAAACAATGTGATGTTATGAATGTAAAAATCGTCAATTTCGTTATGAATGTAAAAATCGTCAATCATTAAAAAATTGTCAATTTAGATAGAAGTTCTTTGCAAAATTGACTAGCACATATGATGGTTAATACATCTGTATATAAATAACATTATTACATCACTTTGCATTTTTTAAATGTTCCTCGTGCATATATGAAGTCAAATTAACTGAATATACTGTACACCAATTTCTTCTCTCCAGAGATTCTGCCTGTCCCGCTGAGTTACTCCAACTTTTTGTGTTATCTTATAAATGATTGTCTTCTTTAAAATTGCATACTGCTGCCTTAACTTCACACTCAAAAGGAAACACTGATAATTGATTGAACCATGAAGCAAAGTGTTCCCTCAGGACTGTTATTGCAAATGATGTATCCTATCTTTGAAGTCATATGATTGGGATATGTTGAGCTTCATTATACTTAAGTATCCAGGATATTAAGTAGTCCCTGATTAACCCAGTAGTTCTAAAGATTTTAAACCAAATGCTGTGTTTCAGGCCAAGATAAATACAATTTAAAAGACAGTTACAGGAATTGTCAGTGATGCAGTTAATTTACAAATTCCCCATTTGCTTTTAGAACCTGCACTTAACCCCACAGGAAACTGAGATGAAAGTGGCCATCTTTCCCATCAGTGTGAATCCTGTATGAAATTAGTCTGCCCAAATTAAACCCAATTCTTGGGAAAGTGCAATCAGTACCATAAAATTATTCAAAATTCTCATTTTGCACCGGGGGAAATTAGGGTGGCTGATGTTAGGCGTGAGAAATATAATACTGGTGTAATAGTGATATAGTTTGGAAGAACATTTGAAGCACACAGGTCTGGAAATTCAAATGTCTGCTTCATTCAATGCAATTCAATCCTATACACAATAGCTCAGTTCAGTTTACTTTATTGTCATGTGTACCGAGGTACAGTGGAAAGCTTTTGTTGCATGCTATCCAGTCAGCAGAAAGACAATACATGATTACAATTGAGTCATTTACAGTGTAGATATATGATAAGGGAAAATAACATTTAGTACGAGGCAAAGCCAGCAAAGTCCAAACAAGGATAGTCCGAGGGTCACCAATGAGGTAGATAGTAGTTCAGCACTGCTTTCTGGTTGTGATAAGATGATTCAGTTGCCTGCGGGCATAGGATTGCCTGAAGCAAAACCTATTCTAAATTGAATTGCAGCACTACTGAAATTCAACCACGCATTAGCAATTGTAAATCACTCTTGTGCTGTTGCATAAAATGTTATTAATCCCCTTTGATGCAACATTGCCCAGGAAAACAGAGCATGCTGTTCCAACATGGACCTGCCATTAGCTAATTCTGTGTTCAAGAAGGAACTGCAGATGCTGGAAGATCGAAGTTACACAAAAATGCTGGAGAAACTCAGCAGGTGCAGCAGCATCTATGGAGCGAAGGAAAAAGGCGACGTTTCGGGCCGAAACCCTTCTTCAGACTAATTAGCTAATTCTGAATCAGCCATCTTTTCATAGCACTGCTGCCAAAGATATCTGATTGAGTGGGTTCCCATCAAGCAAAGAAATCCTTATACGGATAAGTCCTATTCCAACTACTTATCTTTTATCCATCTGTCTTCCACCTGTAACACTAACCCCTATTCCGAGATGATGATGCATTGTTCCCACTGTTTTAGCAACAAAGCTTTTCCATTCATGTCCTTCGCTTGTATATAACACCTCTCCAAAAACCTCCTCAAATTAAAAAGTATGCCAGTGAGTTTTTTGCAATCATTCAAGTTTGCAATGAGCGATCAATCCTGTGGCTTCTCACCTTGCTCGCAATTATATGTCAAATGTGGATCTCCAAAACAGTAGTGGAACATGGTATGCAAGATGCTTTAGAACAAGAGCAGTCTGTTCATTATTAGCTCTGTCATCTAGACCTACAAATTTACCTGTCACACAGTGAGATGCTGAAGGTATGTGTATAGCTTGTCAATAATCACATGGATCCCACAGAAAAAAATGGTAGTGTCTTTTGGCAGAGGGGAAGAGCTTTCCAGAGCTCAGGCCCTGGTCTGGGCTGGGAGAAAGCAAGATTGGTTGGTGTTTCAATGGTGAAGTGAGACTTGCACTGAGATCTAAAAGCATTTTTTTAATTTGAACAATTGTGTAATTAATACAAATCAACATGCTTAATTATCTTAGTTGGGATTGATGAGTGATCGATTGTGATAATCAGAACCAGGGTGTCGTTAAGGTTATGAGAGTCAGTGTGGCAGTGAACGTAGGCTTGATGACTGCAAAAAAGTTTAAAGAAGGGCTTGGTTGAGTTGCCGGCACTGTATCTGGGACACACTCTAGAGAGTCTGTTTCATTAACACTGTTGCAGGTGAGCGTATCACAATGATACGCTGGTTCTTAAAGGAATACCAGAACAGATGCTCCACAGAAGCTTTTAATCGAGTTTCCAAAAGCACAGGGCAGGTAATTATATTACTCCATGTGCAACTGATGGTTGTATTTTCAAGGATTTACAGCACATTTCATGCCAAATTTCATCTTGATAATGCTCATTTATTAATCTTCAGATGTAGAGATTTGAGAAGGCCGGGAGAGAGTGGCTGTGGAGAGGTTTTCATTAGTAGGAGAGTCTAGGACCAATGGTCATAGCCTCAGAATTAAAAGACGCTCCTTTAGGAAGGTGAGAAGGAATTTCTTCAGTCAGTGGGTGGTGACTCCGAGGAAATCATTGCCTCTGAGGAAATCAAGGCTGTGGAGGTCAAATCAATGGATATTTTTAAGGCAGAGATAGATAGGTGATTAATACGGGTGTCAGGGGTCATGAGGAGAAGGCAGGAGAATGGGGTTAAGAGGGAAAGATAGATCAGCCGTGATTGAATGGTGGAATAGATTTGATGGGCAGAATGGCCTAATTCTGCTCCTCACTTATGAACTTATGAAAAGGAACAACATCGTATAATTTAAGTTTTTTCAAGTATGTTAAGAGAAAGAGGGCAATCACGGAATGAAAAGGGCCCATTGAGGACCAAAGGCAACTGTGCCAGAGGTGATGGGTGAGCTCCTAAATGAATATTTTTCATCTGTATTCGCGAGGGGTAAAAAACATTGTGGAAAACAAATTTCAGAGAGGGGGAAGGGGATATTCTAGAGCATAATAATGTTCAGAATTATGAAATGTATCCCAGGCTGCGATGGAAGGCAAGGAATGAGATTGCTAGTACATTGACAGAGATTATTAGAACTTTTCCAGCCACAGAGAAGTTGTCAGATCACTGTAGGCGGACAGATGTGGTACCGTTATTCAAGAGGTGCAGTGAGGTTGATATTAATAATAGGGGTGTTATTGCAAGGATTTATAAGGGGCAGGTTTAATCTTCACCTGGAAAGGCAGTAATTGATCAGATAGTGGTAACACAGCCGTCTTGATGAGAACTCCCGTCAAACTAATTTGATTGCATTTTTTGACAAAGTACAGATTTTCCGGCGCCCTCGGTTCCAGATTCTTTCTGGATTAACAATTTTTCCGGGCCAACAGAGGTCACATGATAATGACATGACAATGCCGCCATGGAGTGTAGTGTGCAGTTGTACACAATCCACCTGGAGTACTGTTTTGATCTCCAAATTTGAGGAAGGAAATTCTTGCTATTGAGGGAGTGCTGCGTAGGTTCACAAGATTAATTCCTGGGATGACAGGCCTGTCATATGTTGATACAATGCAGTGGCTGGGCTTGTATACTCTGGGATTTAGAAGGATGAGACGAGATCTTATCAGAACATATAAGATTATTAAGATAGCAATGTTACAAAATTTGAGATTTTAAAAATCAAGTGTGCAATTTATCTCATCAGATAAAGCATAAAAAGAAGTTTAATAGTAAGATTAAACGAGTACTTAGCAGTACGAAGTTTGATCTGTATTTTATGAGGAGTTACGATGAGGGATTACGTGAAGAACCCACCCAGCGCGCAGGCGCGGCATACTTCCAAGCAGCGGTGTGGAATCACAGATAGACACTAGTTGAAGTAAAGATAGTAAAGACCAACGAGACATTAGTCCGAATTTGATCTATATAATGAGGGTGGGAGCGGAGGGCACGTAATCCCTCATCGTAACTCCTCATAAAATACAGATCAAACTTCGTACTGGTAAGTACTCGTTTAATCTTACTATTTTACTTCGGAGTCACGTGAGTGACTACGTGAAGACTTCAAAGGTCTGTGATTTCAAACCGTGTAACAGTTATATCACTCACTGCCGAAAGATCATCGAGGGAGGAAGTGGTAGCTAAAGACCAACAAGTTTGTTTAGTTATAAAAGAAATGTTTATTAACTATAACAAAAAGTAGCTCCCATGGGCTTTAAATCATAACTTTGCGGTTTCTAAAATGGTATCCGCAAAGACGTCCTGTTCCATCAGCGGTTTTCTGTAAAATCGTTGGAATGTCGATTCCCTTGACCATCCCGCTGCTCTGAGGATGTGGTCTAGGGGAACCTGCATCCTATCCGCCGCTGAGGTGGACGCTGCCCTGGTTGAATGGGATTTAAAAACATTTGTGTTAATCCCTGCCATGCTGAGGACCTGTTTCAACCATCTGGATAATGTCTGGCTGGTAACCCGTCCAAAAGGCTTCCTGTGGCTAACCCATAAGGCTTTCTCTCTCCCTCTAAGCGTTTGGGTTGTGTCTAGATAATGATGAAGGTGGGTCACCACACACAGCCTAGGTTCTGGAGGGTAAGCCCGGAAGATCAACGGGGAGTTTGATGTACCTGGTCTACTTTGTTTTACCAACCCCGGCATGGTGAAAGTAATGGTATCTGGGGTGGTCACCATGTAGTTCAGATTTAGCTGATGGAGCGACTGAACCCTTTGAGCTGAGACAAGCGCCATGAGCATGAGGGTCTTATAAGTGGACTGTTCCAGGCTCAGGGATCCCACCGGAGGCCAACCTCGAAGGTGTGTCAGAACTACACTCACATCCCACATGTGAGTGTATCTAGGTGTAGGGGGTTGGTATTAAAGATCCCCTTAAGGAGTCTGATGACCAGAGGGTGGGATCCCACACTATGCTGTTCTATCGGCATGAGGTATGCGGACAGTGCGCTCCGAGCCGTATTGATGGCACTGTAGCTCATCTTGAGATCATGGTGCAGGTGGGCCAGGAACTCCAGCACATCCGAGATCGAAGCCGTCTTGTAGGATGTCCCTGCGTCCAGACAGTACTGTTCCCATTTCCTGATGAAGGTCAGGTACTGTTTCTTGGTGGAAACTCGCAGGGATGCCGACATGGTGGTGATTGTTCTGTCTGATAACCCCAATCCCCGGTAAGGCCTGTTCAAAATCTGGAAACCAGGAGTTTCAATTTTTGGTGGCATGGATGGCTAATGCCAGTTACCGGGTGAGTCAATAATTGGGGGTGGTGTTGAAGGACCATTGGTGTCTCTACCACCATGTCGTGGAACATTGGGAACCATGGTTGGGTAGGCCAGTCGGGCACGACCAGAATGCCAGAGGCTGAGTCTGCCTGAATTTTCTGGAGTACCCGACTGATGAGGCAGAAGGGAGGGAAAGCATAGAAACAGAAATTTCCCCAATCCAGCGTGAAGGCATCTACCGCTGCTGCCTCTGGGTCTGGTTCCCAAGCCACATACATGGGTAGTTGGTGATTTAACCTAGACGCAAACAAATCTATATCTGGCGTACCATATTGCTTGACAATTTTAGCAAATAATTTTGGGTCCAACATCCATTCGATGTTGTCGTTGAATTTTCGTGACCTGGTGTCCGCCACTAAATTTAGCTTGCCTGGTAAATAGGCAGCTGATAGCCAAATATGTCTCTCGACACACCATTGCCAGATTATAGCAGTTAATTTGTCGCATGATACTGATTTAATGCCACCCATGTGCTGGATATAAGATACTGCCGTAGTGTTGTCGATCATGATTCTAACATGCACGTGCCGCATATCAGATGCATATGCTTTTAGCCCATAAAAGGCGGCGAGCATTTCCAAAAAGCTAATGCCCAGTGATTGTAGTAGCGATGCCTCTGAGTTAGTCCATCTGCCACCTGTGCTGTCTATGGAGTTAGTAGCTCCCCAGCCTAAAGCACTGGCATCCGTTGCAATGGTTATGTTAGGATTGGTTACGGCGATAGGACTGTGACTGTGCCAAATATTGTCAACCCACCACTGAAGTTCTGATTTGGCTTCAGCGGGTAAATCCATTTTGCGATCATAATGCCCCCTATGAAGGCGTAATGCATGAGTCCTTGCTCTTTGTAGATTTTGATAATGCAAGGGCCCATGTTGGGCAGCCGGAAATGCTGCTACTATAGAGCCAATAACTCTGGCTACATGCCGTATTCTAGGTTGCGGTGTAGCAATTAAATGGCTACAAGCTTCAATGAGTGAAACTGTTTTGTCTCTGGGCAGAGTGACAGTCATGTGAATCGTGTCAATAGTGAAGCCTAGGTAATCCATGTTAGTAGTAGGCTCCAATATTGATTTATCTGGGTGAAGGATAAAACCCAAAGTTTCAAGGAGTTGTTTAGTGGCTAACACTCCTGCGACAGCTTGTTCCCGTGTTCTTCCTAATATGAGAACATCGTCCAGATAGGCCACAACTAAATGTTTTAGTTCTCTCAATTTCTTCATGGCCACTTTAAGAATTTTCGTAAATAGTCTGGGAGCTGTCGTTAAACCATTGGGCAAAGCTCGGTACTGCCATAGCTGGCCCCTCCAGATAAATTTCAGATATTTAAAGTAATCTTTATGAATGGGTACCAAATAGTAAGCATCTTTGATATCTATGCTTGCCATGTAGTATCCCTTGGAGATCAGTTGTCTGGCAGTGACAAATGTCTCCATTTTGAAATGTTGATACTCAACAGACTGATTAAGTGATGTCAGATCAATAATAATGCGACATCCACCATCTTTTTTGGTTTTGAGAAAAATATTTGATACAAATTCTTGCGGCTCGTGTGTAGTCATTTCTATGATGCCTTTAGCCACGAGCCGATCAAGTTCAGCTTGTCCTTCTACCTTCTCAACTGCCGAGGGAAGGAACACCCTTTGGGGCATGTGCTGAACTGGCGGTTCTACGCCTGGTTTGAACTCAATTTTGTATCCACTAATACTGTTGAGTATAAACTTATTGTTAATAAGGGAGCACCAAACATGCTTGAAGAACCTCAAACGTCCCCCTGTTAATACTACACCCTTTGTCTGTGTATGTTGACAGGAACCAGACCCACCTACCTCCATGTTCACTTGTGGGGTCGTTTTCGGTGGGTCTGGCCCAAGGTTGTCCGTGTTGGTGCTGCGGTGGGGCGGCGCATCTTCCCAAAGCTCCGCCCTGGGCCTCGCTCTAAAAAAGAGCTCTGGGGGTAGTGGGAGGCGGTCACCAGGCTTTCACCAGCTCGGTATCTGCTGGTGGCTGCCGAGGCGTGCGGCCAACTGGGTGTCTTCACCCTGCTCGGTCCTGGCCCTGCCCTCATGAGGCCTACTGGTTTTGCCGCCTCTTCCAACTCCTTCAGCCTTTTGGCCAGATCCGCACCAAATAGCAGCGCCTGTCGTTCGGGCGCTGGAGCTTTACAGAGGCCGGCATATGTTGGGTTGAGGGCAGGCCTGATGTTGTCCCGCCGTAGGTTATTTAGCTCATAGGTGGTGCTGCACATCAGTGCGAGGGCATCCTGCTGGGGTATGGTCAGGTCTTCATCCCCAACGGACCGAGCAAAGGCGGTGACGGCTGCTGAGTGGAGCTTCAGGACTCGCTGCATTTTGACTTCCTGAGCCCTGATTTGCTGCCCCAGCTGGTTCCAGATCTGCCCATTGACCGTCTTGACCCTCAGCGCCTCGCAATTTTCTGGCGCTATGTAATTGTCAAGGGCCTGCTGGACAGCCTTGTCCTGCAGCGGGTTGTTGGACAGCCTGTTTATGGTGGCCGCCATTCTGGGTGGCAACACCATCCCAGTTGTTGGGGGCGCTGCATATCGGCCCACTACACCCAGTAGCTCTTCTTCCGGCACGCCCGGCATGCTGACGGTATCCTCTGCCTGCCCTTGGGATAGGCCAGCCCAGTCCTGGCCTCCCTTACTGCCCTCGAACATAGAGGGTACAGAAGGGTGTGGAGAGGAGGAGGCCAAAGCCCGTCCTCCTGGGAGATGCCGCATCTCCTCGTTTATCATTCGCTCTAGGAGCTGCCTCATGCAGCTGATCCGAGCGTCTCCCCTTTTCGGTGGGGGAGAGTGTTCCCGTTCCTCCGATTCATCGGAGGACACCGGCCGGTCGGTTTTATGTGTCGCCTTCCTCCCTGTGCGGGGCGTTGAAATCTGCAGCACTGGGGGCGGCTCGGTGTCGGGTGAGCGGGAGCGTTGAAAAGGCTCCTCCGCTGCGAGAGGCTGCCGTCCCGCTATGGACCCGTCCTCGGGTGGAGTTGGGCAGGCAGTCCTCCTGGCTGGTCGCTTGCGAGAGGCCATGATTCTCTCTGGAGCGACTCTGTAACAAAAAAGGCACTTACCTGAGGTCTTGTCTTTATGCTGCAGCTGGAGAGCCTGGCTCCAGCTGCTGCCGCTGTTGCACTGCTGACGTAATGCCGCGCCTGCGCGCTGGGTGGGTTCTTCACGTAGTCACTCACGTGACTCCGAAGTAAAATTTGACACTTAATTCACTTTCATATCTTCAGAATTAAAAACATTATGGCCATTTTCATGCTCGGAAATTAGCATCTTGTTCCCTATTGCTTTTCCATTTACTTAACACCAACGCTGTGATCGAGGACAGTCAAAAGCCCATAACGTTCTTAAAAATTAAGAGAACTGAATGAAATTTCCAGTTATTGTAGATTGAAGCATTCTGACACAAATATAAAACATCTTACTTGGATGACCTGAAATTAAAGCATGTAATTATTTAATTACCTAATTGTAGCTAATTACAAAATTGACTGTTGTGATAGAAATAGTGATAAACACCAAGACTGCCTTGAAAATTCAAAAATGTGATATTCTCAAGATCAGAACTTTAATATTATTGTAGTATATCCTGTAAGTCCATAACAGGGGTAAATAAATTACAATTTCTAGCAATAAACCAAGTCTTTATGGAGAAGATCAGTTGCTAGCTGGTACATTGGCATATCATAATCAGCAGCATCATAATACTCCTCAGATTGTAACCAATAAGCAACTCTGTACACCTTGTTTTTCCTCAACTTTACAATTTTGGCATTGTAAACTACATGTTTTTGTTCTTCAAACCACACATGACATGCCTTTCTGCCCACTACTTTCCCATTAACATTGTCCTGTAGATTCCATTTCTTAAGAAAATGATAATTTTTTTAAATAGCCTAAGTATCCAAATGACAAACTACCCCATTCACTCAAGAATTCACAATATAACATGATTTTTAAATCTCACTGCCATGAATTTATATCCCAGATGGAAGGAATTTAATGTTCAATTCCCATAAATGAATCTTGAAACATCCACCCAAAATATAATCATATTATTGTTTTTTGCACAATACATGTGACTCAAACTGTTGTGAATATTTAGTTTTAAAATAATGATCATGGAGAGAGAGAATCCACAAAATATTGACATTTAGACGGCTTATCTCCAAAAAAATGGGCATTTTAATCATCTTGCTTCTGGAACGCGATCGATTGGAACGTTGCATTTGCGGTGAATTTTAACCCCGTATCGGCAGGAAAAACACTGCCGGTTCGTATGGGGCCCAAATCACATTTTCGCAACATAGATTAAAGCCATCCCAAGATGCAAGATTATATGTGAAATAGACGACTTACACTTTATTTCGTCCCGTTCTTGCGATCCGTCACATTGTAGGCGTTGAGGACGTTTGAAGTCGCATTTTATTTTAATCCAAACATTAAATTGTCCAGCGATTTAAAACCATTTTTTTAAAAATATAGCGCGAACGGGAGGCGGATCGTTTTTTTCTGAGATAGTCCACCTCCGGTAGGCAGTACAAAACGGCATATTAATCCAAACATTAAATTGTCCAGCGATTTAAAAACATTTTTTTTTAAATATAGCGCGAACGGGAGGCGGATCGTTTTTTCTGCAGCAGCCAGCAGCCCGAGATAGTCTGCCTCCGATAGGCAGTACATAACGGCATTTTAATCCTGCCCACACCCCCCCCCCCCCCCCTCAAAGGCACTAAAGTCGCGCACACGACCAGTGGCAAAACTGCAGTGCCGCTGAAGGTAGGTATTGTAACATCGCTAATTATGGGTTTGGACATGCTAGAGGCAGGAAACATGTTCCCGATGTTGGGGAAGTCCAGAACCAGGGACCACAGTTTAAGAATAAGGGGTAAGCCATTTAGAACCGAGATGAGGAAAAACCTTTTCACCCAGAGGGAGTCAGGGGATATGGCGAGAAGGCAGAAATGGGGTACTGATTTTGGAAGTTCAGCCACGATTATATTGAATGCCGGTGCTGGCTCGAAGGGCCGAATGGCACACAAGGTGCACCAGCGAGCTCTTCTGCACCCAGGATCTAAGGACAACATGGAGAGGTGACATCGCGACCCTTCCTCAGACTGATTCAGTCAGCTGAGTTACTCCCGATGCACCAGCGAGCCTTTCTTCACCAGTTCACACGGCTGTTATTGTGGCTCACGTGCAGCCACTGGCGACACCACTTACTTCGGGTCGCCGCCACCTCCTTCCCCACCCGGAGCCACTGACAAACTCCACCTTGAAAGCGGCAGCTAGTGAGAGGGGAGGGAGCTCCAGGGTGCTGGTGGCAGCGGCCTGAAGAAAGCACTGTCCTTGGGGGCTACAATGTGATGCAACAACAGCCGTGTGAACCGGTGAAGAAAGGATCGCTGGTGCAGATCAACGGCATCGGTGCCTAATTTTAAACTGAAACGATGCAAAGTGCTGGAGTAACTCAGCCGACTGAATCAGTCTCAGGAAAGGTCCAAGTTGCCCTGAGATCCTGACCCACTGAATTACTCCAGCACTTTGTGTACTGTCGGTGGGTTAAGAAGGGCTCCATGGCATGCCGGTAGTGGAGTAGAAATCCAAGGCTCTAAACGGCCAGGGAGACAGTGGGAGTCGGGGATGGGTCGACAGGTTTGTCCGCTATATTTGATGTCTGTTCAAAGGTATTTTATTGTCACGTGTACCAATTAAGGTACAGTGAAACTCAAGGGGGTCGTTAAAACAAGGGGTTACTGTAATGTCTTTGCGAAACAGTTAGGAGGGAAGATTGAGAGCACAGGTGATTCTTTCACCATGGTGGGACATGACCAGTAAGAGCGCCCACCACGCGCGACACTCAGGGAATTTCAACTGAGCTCTCGTAATTTTGTCCGGGCTATAGGAGTGGGCGGTTGCCGGAAAATCGGTGTTCAACCTGTTACTCAATATACAGATGAGGGCAATGTAGTGGATGTAGTCTACATGGACATCAGTAAGCCTTTGACAAGGTGTGACATGAAAGGCTAATTCAAAAGGATAAGAGACCATGTGATCCCCAGCAAATTGGATCCAATGTTGTTTGGTAATAGGAGAATAGAGTGAACGTGGAGGGTTGTTTGTATGGTCGGAAGTCTGTGACGTGATGTACCACGCAATTCAGTGGTGGGACCACACTCACTGTTTTCTGCATTAAAAACATTATCAAAGGAGTATGATGAACAAGTTTGTCGATGATGAAAACATTGATGTTGTTGAAATAATAAGGATAGATTTAGGCTTCAGCATGATATCAATTGGTGAATAAATTGGGCAAACACTATCATATGGATTTTAATTGCAACAAGTGTGAAGTGATGCATATTAAGAGGATGAATAAGGGTAAGGCAGATGCCATAAATGGTAATGTCCACAGAAAGAGCTTGGTGAACTGGTTCATAGATCTCTAAAGGTAGTGAAGAAGGTCTACAGGATTCCTGTTTTCATTAGTGAAAATAAGACCATGAAGGCATGGTACCACTACCACTTAAAAATATTTTGGCTTAGCCACAGCTAGAGTATTGTGCACAGTTTTGCTCATCACATTATACAAGGAATATTGTACTGGAGAGGAGAATTAGCAGGGCGTTGTCTGGGAAGGAATGTTGCAATAAGGAAGAGAATCCGGATTGGCTGAATTTGTTTTCCATGGAGTGGGGGATGCTGAGGAGGAACATGATAGAGGTATACAAAATTATGATGGGAGAGACAGGGTGAAAAAATTAGAACGTTTTTCCCCATCATGGAGATGTCTTAAATCATGGGGCCTACTTTAAAGTGAGAAGTCAAAGGGTTAGATTCAGATTTAGATTCACATGAGGTTATTCTCATCTACACCGAGGTGCAGTGAAATTCTTGATGTGCATGAGGCTCATAGAGTACACAATGTACGTGAAAATGATAAAAACAACAAATAATACAATGACGAATGCAAAACAGCTGAATGGTGCAAAAACTGCCGTGCAATCTAAAGTAGTGCAACATGATAATGATGTGCAATAGCGGAATTATGGAGAGAAGGTAGAATTAAGGGTATACTAGACCAAGTGCAGACCCGTTGGGTCTGTTTCCCCAACAGCGTTTGCGGAGGGGGGGGGGGGCTGCGGCATCACACTCAAATTACAGGTGGGGGGAGGGGGGGGGAGGGGCGGGGTGAGAAGAGGGGAGGGAGGGATTTGAGAGGAGGAGGAGGAAACATGACAGATTTGGGAGGGAAGGAGGGGGAGAGCGGGGGTAGGGGGTGAGAGGGAGGGGGATGGGGAGAGAAATGTGGGGGGGGGGGGGGGGATGGGGAGGGTGGGGGGGAGGGGATGGAGGGGGAGAGGGGGGGGGGAAGATTGGGAGGGAGAAGGAGAGTGGAGGGGGAAGGGGAGAGGCGGAAGAGTGGGGAGGAGAGGGGTAGGGGGAGTGATGGAAGAGGGACAGAGGGGTAGGAGGAAGGGGGGGGGGGGGGGGGGGGGGGGTGAAGAGAGGGAAGGGGGTGGGGGGTAGAGAGGGAAGGGGGGAGGGAGGGAGATTGGTGAGGAGAGAGAGAGGGGTGAGGAGAGGGAGAGGGGTGAGGAGAGCGAAACATAGAAATTAAGTGCAGTAATAGGCCATTCGGCCCTTCGAGCCTGCGCCACCATTCAATATGATCATGGCTGATCATCCAACTCAGTATCCTGTACCTGCCTTCTCTCCATACCCACTGATCCCTTTAGCCACAAGGGCCACATCTGACTCCCTCTTAAATATAGCCAATGAACTGGCCTCAACTACCTTCTGCGGCAGAGAATTCCAGAGATTCACCACTCTCTGTGTGAAAAATGTTTTTCTCATCTATGTCCTAAAGGATTTCCCCCTTATCTTTAAACTGTGACCCCTTGTTCTGGACTTCCCCAACATCTGGAACAATCTTCCTGCATCTAGCCTGTCCAACCCCTTAAGAATTTTGTACGTTTCTATAAGATCTGCCCTCAATCTTCTAAATTCTAGCGAGTACAAGCCGAGTCTATCTAGTCTTTCTTCATATGAAAGTCCTGACATCCCAGGAATCAGTCTGGTGAACCTTCTCTGTACTCCCTCTATGGCAAGAATGTCTTTGAGCATTGGGCATTGTGACATCACACGATGGAACGTTCGCCAGGTGCTGGGGCTCCTGCAAAGGCATATGTAAATGATTCCATTCCGATTGGACATATGTGCACATTGGGCATTGTGACATCACACGATGGAACGTTCACCAGGCGCTGGGGCTGGGGCTGATTCTATGGGTGAGATGCAAGTTTTTTTCTTAATATTGGGAGGTGGGGGGGGAAGAAGGATTTTATTAAAAATGTGTACATAAACACGACAAAATGTAATCAGGAGTTTCTATAAGATCCTCCCTCAATCTTCTAAATTCTAGCGAGTACAAGCAGAGTCTATCCAGTCTTTTTTCATATGAAAGTCCTGACATCCCAGGAATCAGTCTGGTGAACCTTCTCTGTACTCCCTCTACGGCAACAATGCCTTTGAGCATTGGGCATTGTGACATCACACGATGGAACGTTCACCAAGTGCTTGTGCTCCTGCAAAGGCATATGTAAATTAATCCATTCCGATTGGACATCTGTGAGCATCAGGCATTGTGACATCACACGATTGAACGTTCACCAGGGGCTGGGGCTGGTGTTGCTTAGACGGGGGAGAAGCCAGTTTATTTTTGAAATATTGGGGTGGGGGGAGGGGAAGAATTTGATTAAAAACGTGTACTTAAACACGACAAAATGTAATGAGGAGCGGATACTTAGAAAGAAAAGTGAAATCTCTACCGAAATGGAAAAGATGTCGGCGATTCTGCATCTGGTTTCGGAGTTGCAGGGAATCAAAGGAAGAAAGGCAGTCGACAGCCGTCCATGTAAATGGATACATTCCAATTGGACATCTGCGAGCATTGGGCATTGTGATTGGACATCTGCAAGCATTGGGCATTGTGACATCACACGATGGAAACAAATCAAAAGGCAGAAAGGCTGCCGGACGGCAGTCGGTCGGATGGCACGAGAGTTTTATATATTAACTAGACCAAGTGCAGACCCATTGGGTCTGCTCCCCCAATGGTGTGATCCCCGAACCCAATAACAGTTTATTGGTTCAGGAGTCTGATAAGAGTTGGGAAGAAGCTGTTCTTAAGTGCTGATGTTTGGGCATCTTACTGTTCTTAAGTCCAGATGTCTGGGGCAAATTACAGATGGTAATGACAAAAGAATAATTAGGATTAGGCACATATGGATGGTGTCAAAGATGCAATGTTGGAGTGAGCATGGGCAGCATAGAAGACCTAACCAGTTCCTTTGCCAGGAACACCTACATTATGTTTTAACATGCTCAGGGCCATGTGTGCTATACAGTTACAAAAGGGATATTACTCAGTGCACCAATCAAACTTTAGTAATCCTCCAACTCTTCATGGAAGGGGAAGAGGCTCAAGGGATGTGGGACTATTGAAGCGAGGTTGTGCACATCATTTTTTTGTACAATCACATTGGGCCCTTTTACAGAATGAAGCACCTGCCCCCCTCACATTTTAAAAGATTGTGTAGCCTTGAATAATCTCAAATTACTTTACAACAGTGAAGAAGGCCACTCAGTCTATGCCAGTTTTCAGAGCAATCCCATCATTTTAATTCCCACATATTATTTCCTGTTATCTTTTCTCTTATACACGTGCATTAAACCTCCCTTTTTGATGTTCCTACCTCTTACCCACAGAGTCATAGAGGTAAACAGCATGTAAACAAGCCTTCGGCCCATAACTGACCAAGAAGCTCCATCTATGTCTACCCTTACAAAATTCTTAAGGGGTTGGACAGGCTAGATGCAGGAAGATTGTTCCCGATGTTGGGGAAGTCCAGGACAAGGGGTCACAGCGTAAGGATAAGGGGGAAATCCTTTAAAACCGAGATGAGAAGAACTTTTTTTCACACAGAGAGTGATGAATCTCTGGAACTCTCTGCCACAGAGGGTAGTTGAGGCCAGTTCATTGGCTATATTTAAGAGGGAGTTAGATGTGGCCCTTGTGGCTAAGGGGATCAGGGGGTATGGAGAGAAGGCAGGTACGGGATACTGAGTTGGATGATCAGCCATGATCATATTGAATGGCGGTGCAGGCTCGAAGGGCCGAATGGCCTACTCCTGCACCTAATTTCTATGTTTCTATGTTTCTATGTGCCATACGCATGTTTGGCCTATATCCCTCTACACCATTTCCAGGGATGTAACTGTCCAATTGTGTTTTTTAAATGGTGTTATTGTGACTGCCTCAATTACTTCCTCTGGCAGTTCATTTCATATATACACCACCCTCTGTATGAAAAGGTAATCCACATGATTCCTATTAAATCTTTCCCCTATCATCTTAAACCTATCCACTGTAGTTCTTGATTCCCGTACGCTAGGTAAAAGACTGTGCATTCACCCAATCAATTCCCCTCATGATGTTATACACCTCTATAAGATCAGCCTCCTATGTTCCAAACAATAAAGTCCTGGCTTGCCCAACCTCTCTTTGTAGTTCAGGCCATCGAAATACTTCACCCTAGTAAATCTTCTGCGCACTCTTTCCAGCTCAATTACATCTTCCTTATATCATTTGCAGTAATATACAATGGCCAAATTATCTAGCAACCTAGCAAATGTAGGCCCCATGACAAATCCATGCAATTACAGAAAAACCTGTAACATCCATGCGAACAGAAGCAGGGGTAGATTAAAACTCGAGTGGTTGTTGTAGTGTGTTAGATAGTGTTAATGTGCAGGGGGATCGCTGGTCAGTGCAGACTCAGTGGGCCGAAGGGCCTGTTTCCGCACTGCAGCTCTAAACCAAACTAAAAACTGGTTAAATGTTGATGAATGTAATCATAAAATCATCATCATGCATTTCAAAACAAATATAATAGGAAAGGATTTCACAGTCTATCGCAGATTATTGTTTATATGTAATTAAAGGTAGCAGTTTTTCATTCATTTTAATCTCCAGAATGAGAAAATACCACCTAGGAGGAATGTTGCAGCAATTTGCCAAAGCCTGTATGACAACACCTCCCAAATCCAAATCGTTGAATGCCCCAAAGCATTAACAGCATAAGATAAATGAGAATAGCACCTTAGGAGGTTATACAACATAATGCCTTAGAAATAGATTACTCATTTATCCTTGTCAATTGGTCAAAATCCTGAACTACCTACCTTGTAGCATTGTGAAGGTCCTTGCGTGCCATGTGCTAAATCAGTTGAAGTGGATGGACATCAGGAGACCTTTCGAAGGGCATTTAGAGGTGGGCCTTTTAATGCTGAGTTTTCCTGAAGTGCTCACTTTCTATCAAACAGTCTTGAATGTTGATATGCAGATATCAGAAGAAACTTATTTGAAGACCCTGGTGCAAAAAATTCATAACCTTTTGCAGTGACTCATAGAAACACAGAAATTAGGTGCAGGAGTAGGCCATTCGGCCTTCGAGCCAGCACCACCATTCAATGAATAACCCACTCCTGCTCTTAATTTGTGTGTGAAACACAGCATGGAGTTTCCCCGTAAATGGCAGCAGTGTCCGTCTGATAGCCTGACCAGTATTCATGTCTCAACCAACATCACTGAAAGGTATTAAGAAATAAAGATAGAAGATACTGGAAACAATCAACGGATCAGGCAACAGCTGTTGAAAGAAAGAGGGCGCAGCAAAAGAGTTGCTGTCTCACAGCGCCAGATATCGGGGTTCGATCTTGACTACGGGTGCCATCAGAAGAGTTTGACGATCTCCTCGTGACCTACGTGGGTTTTCCCCGGGAGCTCCGGTTTCCTCTCAACCTCCAATGACTTACAGGTTTGTAGGCTAATTGGCTTGATAAATTTGTAAATTGTCCCTAGTGTGTCTAGGATAGTGTTAGTGTGTGGGGACCGCTGGTCGGCATGGACTCAGTGGGCCAAAGGGTCTGTTTCCGCACTGTATCTCTAAACTAAACTAAACTATACTAATACTAATTATATATTAAAACTGTGTGTGTGTGTGTGTGTGTGTGTGTGTGTGTGTGTGTGTGTGCGTGGGCGTGCATGCGTGTGTGTGTGTGTACGTGCGTGCGTGCGTGCGTGCGTGCGTGCGTGCGTGCGTGCGTGTGTGTGTGTGTGTGTGTGTGTGTGTGTGTGCCAGATTCGGCCTTTGATTCCTTGGTCCGGCAGCACTCCGTCATGAAACCGTCACTTTTTCCATGTCACTAGCTCATTCAATTTTGCACTCCTCAAAACATTTATGTACTCATTTTTTAATAAAATCCTCCACCCCCCCCCCCCCCCCCCCCCCCCCCCCCCCCCCCCCCCCCCCCCCCCCCCCACCATTCGCTAATTTTGTCGCCCCCTGCTGGCCAGCTACTATAACAGCTGCTGACGCCCGCCTCTGCTCCAAAAACACCAACATTTTTCCCTGCCTCTGGTGCCCGGCCCGGCTCTGTCACGCTGCCTCAAGCCAAAGATTGCATCTTCAACTGCTGCTTTTCCAGCAGCGGGAGAACAGCCAGCGTGACAGAGCCAGCTTCTCAGAAGTGCCGAGGATGCGAGGCCTCACACTCTCTAACCACCGCTTTCGGGGACCAGATCCAACGGGTCTGCACTTGGACTAGTACTAAACTATTGGAGACTATCATCAGAACACAAATAGCTCTGATGAAGAGTGCATGAATTGAAATTGGACAAAATCAGCATGCATTTATGAAAGGTAAATCATGTCTGACGAATCTTATAGAATTTTTCGAGCATGTAACTAGTAGAGTGGATAAGGGAGAACCAGTGGATATGTTATATCTGGGCTTTCAGAAGGCTTTCTACAAGGTCCCACATAAGAGATTAGTATGCAAACTTAAAGCACACGGTATTGGGGGTTCAGTAGTGAGGTGGATAGAGAACTGGCTGGCAGACAAGAAGCAAAGAGTAGGAGTAAACGGGTCCTTTTCACAATGGCAGGCAGTGATTAATGGGGTATCGCAAGGCTCAGTGCAGGGACCCCAGCTATTTACAATATATATTAATGATTTGGACGAGGAAATGGAATGCAACATCTCTAAGTTTGCGGATGACACGAAGCTGGGGGGCAGTGTTCGCTGTGAGGAGGATGCTAGGAAGCTACAAGGTGACTTGGATAGGTTGGGTAAGTGGGCAAATGCATGGCAGATGCAGTATAATGTGGATAAATGTGAGGTTATCCACTTTTGTGGCAAGAACAGGAAAATAGACTATTATCTGAATGGTGGCCGATTAGGAAAAGGGGAGATGCAACTAGACCTGGGTGTCGTGGTACACCAGTCATTGAAAGTAGGCATTCAGGTGCAGCAGGCAGTGAAGAAAGCGAATGGTATGTTAGCATTCATAGCAAAAGGATTTGAGTATAGGAGCAGGGAGGTTCTACTGCAGTTGTACAGGGCCTTGGTGAGACCACACCTGGAGTATTGCGTACAGTTTTGGTCTCCTAATCTGAGGAAAGACATTCTTCCCATAGAGGGAGTACAGAGCAGGTTCACCCGACTGATTCCTGGGATGGCAGGACTTTCATATGATGAAAGACTGGATAGACTCGGCTTGTACTCGCTAGAATTTAGAAGATTGAGAAAAGATCCTATAGAAACTTACAAAATTCTTAAGGGGTTGGACAGGCTAGATGCAGGAAGATTGTTCCCGATGTTGGGGAAGTCCAGAACAAGGGGTCACGGTTTAAGGATAAGGGGGAAGTCTTTTAGGACCGAGATGAGAATTTTTTTTTTTCACGCAGAGTGGTGAATCTGGGAATTCTCTGCCACAGAGGGTGGTTGAGGCTTGTTCATTGGGTATATTTAAGAGGGAGTTAGATGTGGCCCTTGTGGCTAAAGGGATCAGGGGGTATGGAGAGAAGTCAGGTACAGGATACTGAGTTAGATGATCAGCCATGATCATATTGAATGGTGGTGCAGGCTCGCAGGGCCGAATGGCCTACTCCTGCACCCATTTTCTATGCTTCTATGTTTCTATGAAATGCTAACTCTGCTTCTCTTTCCACAAATACTTCCGGACCAGCATTTTCTATTTTATCTCAGATTTCCAACGTCTTAAATATTTCTTATTTTCATTTGAATGGGATTATCTAATCGGCCGTTTCATTGATATTTTCAGCCATTACCTGCTACCATATTTCTTCTCAGCAAGTTGCTGGATGTAAATATTACCAATGATCTATCCCGGTCGAATCGTATTGATGCTATGGCATAGAAAGCACACTACTTCTTCAGGAGACAATGGAAATTTGGAGAAATTTTGACCCGTTTGAAGAAGGGTCTCGACCTGAAACATAACCCATTCCTTCTCTCCAAATGCTGCCTGTCCCGCTGAGTTACTTCAGCATTTTGTGTCTATCTTCAAGGAAATTTGGCGTACCTGCAATGACTTTTACCAACTTTGTGGAAAGCATCCTATCAGGATGCATCACAACATGGTTTGTGAAATCTGTCCCAGACCACAAAAATTGCAGAGTTGTGGATGCAGTCCAGTCCATCACACAAACTAGCCTTCCCCCAAATCGACACCATATACACATCACATTGCCTCGTAAAAGCAGCCAACATAATCAACATAATACACTCCACACATTCACTCTTATCCCCTCTCCCATCAGGCATAAGATACAAAAGAACAAAGCATCAGATTCAGAAGAGGCAACATAGCCGCTGTTATGGACCTCTCATACGCTAGAACTGTAACCCTGATCTCTCAGCCTTCCTCATGGTGGCCCTTGCACTTTCTCTGGAGCGACAACACAATAACACAGTGGCACTACATTCTGCACTCTGGTTATTTTTCTCTGCACTACCTTTTGGACGTGTATGGACCGATTGTACTCATATATGTTATGAATTTACTGGATAAAATGCTAGACAACATTTTTCACTGTATGTCGGTACGTGTGACAATAATAAACCAATATCAATACCAATTTGAATCTCAGTTATGGCTTAAAGCAGCAAATTGCCCTTTGGCATGCTTTTATATACTAGATCTTTTAAAGTCATTTGTCATGATCAATTGTGCCATCCTCCTCAGATGCCCCTCTTTTATCAAGCTCTATAGAACTGTGGTGACCCAGTTCCATTCCTTCTAATACCAATACATTTCCTGCAATGGTTTCTCTTCCAGTCCTGGACTATTTTTCCAGATTCCTCCAGGGATCTAACCTGTATTTATTGATTTATTTTATATTGTTGTTTGAGGCATTGTGTTACTCCCATGTGTGCGCTGCATCTGAATCTTTTTCTCTGGTATTTATCTCAACCTGTAAACATTCCTTTACTGCCAGACTTCTTTTCCTGCATCATGTCATATATGATGATATGGTTTCCTCCAGCTCTCTCAAAAAAGAATGCCTTGACATTAAACTTTTTAATTGATATTATAACAGTCTCTGGCTAATACATCACTGGCAAATGGAAGATCGCAGAGAAAACCCAGGCAGGTCATGGGGAGAATTTACAAACTCCGTACAGACAAGCACCCGTAGTCAGGATTGAACCGGGGTTTATGGCACTGTAAGGCAGTAACTTTTCTAGAATTAATCGCTGCCACTTCCATGGCGCTACCCACCTCAACTCGTGAGTTAATAAATCGTATGCCCTTCATTCTTCCAGGGTCTTGTGTTTTTCAGAACCATCTTATTGGCTCCCCATTCATCCCTCTCCATGAATTCTACCTTATGATGTTTCTAGCCTGAGCAGTGAAAGATCATTGAATGGTCTTCGTATTGTTAAGATTTAATATTATAGTGGTTTATTATCGTCATGTGCACTGAGCTGCAGTGAAAGAATATTGTTCCCTAACAAATTACACCTTACATTAGTACTATCAAACCATACACGAGCGCATTAGGTAGTGCAAAAGAGAAAGTAAACAAAGTGCAGAACATAGAGTTACAGCACCGCAGATGAGGTGTCCAGTCATGAGTCTGAGAACAAGCTGTTCCTGAATCTGGTGCTACATGCTTTCATATTTTTATACCATCTCCCAAATGGGGGATGGGAGTAAGGTAGTGACCCTTGATTATGTAGGCTGCCTTACCAAGACAGCTTGAAGTGTAGATGGAGATGGTGGGCTGATATGCATAATAGACTGTGCTGCATCGAACTGTCTGCAATTTCCTGTTGCCTTGTGCAGAGCGGCAGCCCAACCAAGTTGTGATGCAGCACAATAGAATGCTTTCGATAGTGGATCTGTAGAGATGTCATCATACACCTTTCCCTTCTTCCAGCACCATCTGTAAACATTTGTCTCTTTTAAAATGCTGCAAATATCAAAATTATAGCTGTCAGATTATATGTGTGCCAGAACCACATTATTCCCAAAAGCCATTATGTCCAACACAAGACGAATCTTTAACAAATCTTTCATCAATAAATAGATTCAGCAAGCATCCTTGGGAAATTAACACAATATTGACACCATAAATAAATGATAAATAACATAAATGATGGCCTTCCCACATGAACCCATAAAATGAATTTAAAATATTAAGCAATATTTTAATTATAAACCTCAATGTGGACGTATTTATTAAACTATTATTTTATGGCTAGTAAAATGAATAATTCTGAAAATGATATAAATTTCACAAAATTTCAAACATAAGTGAATATGTTGAATGTGAAGAAAGACCAGCCCCTAAAAACCTTTTTTTTCAGTCAAATTGTTACATAATCAGAAATCCTTTGTCTTATTTTTAGCAGAATTTATAATGTAGCTGCAACATATTTATAATGTAGCTGCAGTGTAATTAAGTACAGTAAATCCTCAATTTAACAGAACCCTTTTAACAGATTTCAGATATAGCAGACGGATCTGCTGATGCCATCCTCGGCTCCCACCGCCTCCCCAGCCGCATACAGCCCAACACAACTCCTGAATCGCAAAGTGCACCAGCGAGCCCTTCTTCACCCACTGCAGGGTTCAGTTAATGCGGCTGCTGTTGTGGCTCATGTTTGCCCCTTGGGGACAGCTCTTTCTTCAGGCCGCTGCCACCGACAGAATGCCCTTGGTCACCATGGGGCTCCATCCCCCTCACCAGCTGCCGCTTCTTCCTGTTGACCGTCGCATTTTTCACTCCCCGCTCCACCGCTACTGCCTCCTTCTCCCGTCGCTCTGTTCACTCGGCCTCTCCCCACCCCACCCCACCGACACCACCGCCTCATCCTCCTCTTGCCTGGAGTCACCAACAAATTTTGCCTTGGAACATGTCAGCGACTGTGAACTAGAAGGAGGAGGAGGTGGCGGTGGTAAAGAAACAGACAAAGCAACAGCCGACAGGATGAGACGGCAGATGGTGAGAGGGGAGGGAGCCCCATGGTGACTGAGAGCATCCTGTCATTGGTAGCGGCCTGAAGAAAGAGTTGGGGTCCAGGGGATACAACGTGAGCCACACCAACAGAAGCATCAACTGGACCATGGGGCAGCCAGTGAAGAAGGGATCACTCATGCAGACCAGTGGCATTGGGACCTAGTTTTAAGGTGAAACTACACAAAGTGCTGGAGTAACTCACAGATTGATTCAGTCTGAGGAAGGGTCCTGACATTCACTTATCCATATTCTCCAGAGATGCTGTCTGAGCTGCTGATTTTTTCCAGCACTTTGTGTTCTATTGTGCATTAACCATTATCTGCAGTTCTTTGTTTCAACTACATACGATGATAATACCTTACTTGGTTATAGCAGACAATCAGCAATAACGGACACCACTCCCGAGGGTTCGTTATAACGAGGGTTTATGGTAGTTGTGTAAATCCATAAAAAGACAAGGGCAAATCCAAACATTCCACCTCATTAAGACACCAAAAACAATGAGTCCAATTCTGCTTCCATCGGAAAATTGGCATTTAATATAAACATGCTTGAGAATAAGGAGCAGTAATATACTATGTGATTCCCTGACGGTTGCTTATTCATTTGGGAAAGTTGTAGCTGCACTTTTACATCAATTCTGCTTCCTGCCCAATTCAATTATCCTTTGATTCCTTATGCCCCTGTCCCACTTAGGAAACCTGAATGGAAACCTCTGGAGACTTTGCGCCCCACCCAAGGTTTCCGTGCGGTTCCTGGAGGTTGCAGGTGGTTGCCGGAGGTTGCAGGTAGTGGAAGCAGGCAGGGAGACTGACAAAAACCTCCGGGAACCGCACGGAAACCTTGGGTGGGGCGCAAAGTCTCCAGAGGTTTCCGTTCAGGTTTCCTAAGGGGGACAGGGGCATTTGGGACCTGTCCCACTTAGGCGATCCTTTAGGCGACTACAGGCGATTTAGCTGTCACCACATGGTTGCCGGGGTATCGACTGTCTGGTCGTGTGCAGTCTCCTCAGTCGCCCAACGAGTCGTAGCGTTTTTCTGGTTGCCGCTGGATTTTGAAATGATCAACAAAAACTGGCATGTCCTTCATCCAACTTGCTATGGCATTTCAAGGCCTCTTTTGGTTCTCTTAATTCCCTGCTCAAGACCTTTCCCGCATTCTTTACATTCCTCAGCGGCTCTGTCTGAATTCATCTTCCTAAACGGTATATGTGCTTCCTTCTTCTTTTTGGCGAAATGTACAAGCAGCCTTGTGAACCAAGGTTTACATACCTTGCCACAGTTGTCCCTCCACCAAACTGAAACATGCCAATCCTGAACTCAGGTCAAGTGGTCTTTAAACTCCCACATGTCGAGAATATATTTTAAATGATCGCATATGGATGGTAATTGGCCGCAGTTTGCCATTCATGCAAGCAACATACATGCCTCAAAAATCCGATATTTCAAAGTATTTTTATATAATTTGATTAGGAATTTATTCACTATAGTTTAACCAAAAATCGGGTTTGGTTCCTTGAGTCATTTATCTCATTCACAACCATTAAAATCCGTATATTTTGAAAGAGTTGAGTCATATTATTTAGTATCTGTGTTTATATCCATGTAATGCAGAGTTTGTAAATACACCCTTTAAGGAGAAACAAAATTTATAATAACCAAGGGACATAGTCTAAATGAAAGCAGACCATGACATACAGTAATTCAGTCTTTATTTTCATCAAACAAACTTTGCTCTATGTCCACACATGTTTTCAATTAAGAATCCCTGATTGCCTAAAGCAATACTCCTACTTTTGAGAGTATTCTGACGGATTTTAGCTAACTGTCAGGAGATAACAAGGAAAGAATTGACATGGGTGGTGCTGATTGACGTTTCTTTGCCAAATGTCTTTGGAAAGTGTGATCATTATCTATCTCTGATAGTCATGTAACAACATTTTTCAGACCGTTTAGTTAAAACATACAATTGGCTCCAGATTTCCTACATGTTTTATAGATCTAATATCAATGAATCCAACCTGCTGACAGGAACCATTCAGAGCTATTTTGAGCTCTTTATGATAATTTGTTCCACATTCTTATCAACCTTCTATTATTTTAATTTCCCATTCATATTTGTCTGTCTATTTAAATTCCTTTACAATGGTCATGAATGTCACATTGTCAATTATTCCAAGTTAATCTTGTGACACTCTGTGGAAATTATATTCCATCATTAGATCATCATAATCACATAATGCTATTGACTAATCACCACTCTATTAATCTTCTACTCTAAGCCTTTTACCTATCCTGCTCTGTATTCAATACAAACTTTCCATTAATTCTTTAGCTCTGCTGCCCTCGATAGACAGAAAATGCTGGAGTAACTCAGCGGGACAGGCAGCATCTCTGGATAGAAGGAATGGGTGATGTTGCGGGTCGAGACATTTTGCGTCTATCTTTGATGTAAACCAGCATCTGCAGTTCCTTCCTACACACTTCTCTTTGCTTTTCGTGCCCGCTATTAGCGTCCTGATTCTGATTCCTACTTTATGCACTCTTCCGAGGCCTCTGATTTTGTGGGTTCTTGCTGTGGCTAAAGGGGCCACAGTGGGAATTGCAGAATCTTCCACAGATGGGGCAGGAAGTGGTGGGAGGTTTATGAGGTTCTGCTTATGCACGGTATCATTGTGTCCGCAATTCACAGCCTCAGAGTTCCTAATGCTATCCACACTGCTCCTTCTCCATTTTGAGCAGTCACAGACATCAGTGGAGATGTGCACTACTTTGAGGAAGCTTTGAACGTTACTGTTGAATCTTTCCCTCTGTCCATCTGACAGAACCAACAGCAGAATGTCTATTTTAGGAACCTGCTGTCAGGCATATGAACAACATGGCAAATCCCATGTACGCAATGGACCATCCTCAATGCTGGGGATGTTGGCCTGAGAGAGTATGTGATATTGGTGTTATACTCCCAGGGAATTTGGAGGATTTTGTGGCTACTGCATTTGGCGATGCACACTTACCCATAATCCAAATCTCATTTATTGACACTTTCTACAGATCATATCCCTCCTCCTGAATCCAACTGTCCTCTTCTAATTACATCTACAAATCAGATGAAATCAAAGAAATAAAGCATTCCAAGCTTCCTAGCTTTCCCAGCATTCCTAGCTGCCAAGATGGCGCCCAACCCAGTTGTCCATTTGCGTGCTAGCCAAGGAAGCAGATCTACAAACACATTACAATCGCTCCACACTCTTAAATCTCTACTCCAACAGCAATATATCTTACTTTAACAATGATCAAGGCCAGCAGCATAATCAAGGAGGAGTCGCACCCTGGCCACTCCCCCTTCTTCTCTCTCCCATCGGGCAAAAGGTTTAGAAGTGTGAAAACGCACACCTCCAGATTCAGGGACAGTTTCTTCCCAACTGTTATCAGGCAATTGAATCATCGTACCACAACCAGAGAGCAGCGCTGAACTACTATCTACCTCTTTGGACTTTCCTTGATTGGACTTTGCTGGCTTCACCTTACACTAAACGTTATTCCCCTATCATGTATCTACACACTGTAAATGGCTCAATTGTAATCATGCATTGTTTTTCTGCTATCTGGATCGCAAGTGACAAAAGCTTTTCCCTCTACCTCGGTACACGTGACAAACTAAATTGAAGTTGAAACTGAAACAATAGGATGCTAATTCACAGATATCAAGAGATAATCTATCTTTATATTTGTTTCTGAGTGATGCTGAAGTAGGTGTTTTACATAATGAGTGTATCGAGGTCTTCCAAATACTCAGCTGTTCTCTGTTTAATATCACGTTCATTGTCTGGATGTGTCAAACAGAGGAAGTTACCCATGCATTTTTCACAATAAAATTGGCAGGTGTACGAGAGCCATAAAAAAGAACAAATCTGTTTCATCTGGTTCTTAATTGGGGGTTGCCTGGAGGAATACATGCACAAATTTCAAGATCATTAATATCAAATTAATTTAGCAGAAAATGATAAACTGGGTCTGTTAATTTCTGCTGCAGTATGTTGATGTGAAAAGAGCTGTTGTGATGAAAACTACACATGCAGACCTTCATATGCACAGTTCCCTCTCCCACATTTAAATTGCAAGTCCTAAACATGAGGCTCCATTTGCTAAATGTGCAAAATATGAAGTTTTGAATGTTGGTATTTGCTTATGATTGATGTGAATGGTCAGAGGGAAGGATTTACTTAATCCCAGTAATTATATTTTCTCCTTTACATTTACAGAAGTTGGTCCTGTAAATACAATCTGCTGAGAAAATGTGAAGACTGTTAATAACAAATCTCTAGCCAAGCAAACGTCTCTGTAAATACTGGCTTGACATCAGGCCTCGGTTGCAAAGCTGTGGTTCTCAGTGAGGACTTATTGGCTGACTCTCAAACACACTGGTTCTGAAAATGCTCAGGATGCACCCCATTAGTTACGGTGGAATAATGACAGAGGTCAGAAGTGGTAGTGTTATTCTGGCTGGAGGTCTGCAACTAGGGTTCTGCAGGGATGAGTGCCGGGACTCTGTTGTTTTGTGATGTATATATAAACGTGCACAAAAATGCAGATGAGTTGGTGAGTGGATTTTCAGTTGATACAGATATATGGCTGAGTTGCAGACAGTGAACAAGGTTATCAAAGGATATAGCAGGATATAGATCAGTTACAGATGCAGGTGGAAAAATGGAAGGTGGAGTTTAATCTTGATAAGAGTGACATGGTATGCCTTGCAAGGTCAAATGTAAGCATTGATGTACAGAGGAATCCAAGTCAGCTCCTTGATAGTAGCAACACAAGTAGATCGAGTGGTAAAGAAGTGGAACTGACGAAGGCAACTATTCCATATGCCGGGGTATTAGTTATGAGTCTGAATGTCATGTTGCAATTTATAAAACTCTGGTTGGTCTGCATTTGAGGTATTGAATGCAGTTCTGGTCAAGAAGTATGTGGAGGCTGAGGAAATGGTGCAGAAGAGGTTTATGCTTCCTGGATACATGGGTATTAGCTCTAAGGAGTGGTTCAAGAGTGATTTTGCGGCAGGTTGATGGAACCAGCAGCCTATTGCAACACCAGATGTATAACACTGATGGAAACTCGGGCAAAAGCAGCTTTCGGAGGGAGCTATCTCATCTTCCTTCAGAGCTCTTAACCTCAAAACTAATAATGTGAATGTGTATTTTGATTCGTTTTTATTTTCAGAGGATCTTAGTTAATTTTGTAGCTGCTTTTTGTAAATGTACAGTTCTGCACAAGTATCACTCCACATAAGCACTTAAATACATATTAGAGAAGCACCTCAGATACAGCACAAGTGTATATTACTGTACCACTGCTGTACACATGTATTGTACCTGAGATGCTTATCTAATAATGCATCTACATGCTCATGGGAGACTAGTGCTTGTACTGAACACAAAAAATAATTTCACTGTACCTCAGTACATGTGCCAAATAAAGTTCCATACCTTTATGCAAATAAAATACCAAACCTTCTGGAGGCTGCGTACTTCACCTTGTTGGGAATTCTGCCTTCCAGAGTTAGTCCCATAAGAGATTGGACGATATTGTGCTTCTTGAAATGGCTTGGGCAGGATGCAGCATTATTGTGATTGTGATGTATCCCTGTCTGGGTTATTGTGCTGACATGATAGTTTATGTTTGCGGTGAACAGCGATGTAAATCTGACTGCTAAACTGAAACAAAAATTTGGTTGCTGTTATGCTGAAGACCTGCTGTGAATTTTAGCAAATATGTTAGAAACCGAACAAAAACGCACCCTGCAGTGAGTGCTTATTTGACATTCATACGGCAACAAAATCATGAATGGCAGAAATGGCGGGAGACGTGCATTCAGGAGATGCTTTTATAAATTATGTATAAAAAACAGGTTTAATTACTTTCCGACGAATAATACATGTTGATTTATTTGTGCAGATATTTATCTTCCCTCGTGAGAATAAAAGAGAGCAGTTATCACTTTATCTACTGATGTCCTCTGAGAATTTTTGCTCATAAACATGCAAAGGGCACATTTCACACGACAATCTTTTAAATGTGTTGCATTATCACTCTCAATATCTGTTGTTTTTCCTCTCCTGATGATATAATATATATATATATGTATATCTTTACCTTCTAGGTTGGGATTGTTTTACACTACTCCACACTCTCTACGATTTTCTGGATTTGTGTCACTGCCAGAAATATTTACAAGCAAGTGACCAAAAAGCTGCCTCAGTTCCACAATGCTGAACAACCAGCACACTCACCACAACCAATGCTGCGGTAAGGAACAAGCATATCATATTCTTCTGAGTAGCTGAAACCATTTGTATTGGTGGCGCATAACAGAATGTTTCCAGAATATAAATGCAGTTCATGGAGAACGTGACAGCTGAAAGACATTACCGATAAGCATGTCACTTCATTTGCCTCTGAGCATTTTGCACCTTTTATTTTATTATTTTCTATCCATCATCGTGGTGTGTTCTGCTTATCATGGCGCAGTATAAATAGCTCCAAGCTGTTGTGACAACTTATTATTTGTAATGGGGTGTTGATTTAACATCATCAAGATGAAGGATTCTTGTGTAGGAAAGAACTGCCGATGCTGGTTTTAATCAAAGGTAGACACAGAATGCTGGAGTAACTCAGCAGGACAGGCAGCATCTCTGGAGAGAAGGAATAGCTGACGTTTCGGGTTGGAACCCTTCTTCAGACTGATGTCAGAGGAGTGGGCGGGACAGAGTTAGACTGTAGTCAGAGACAGTGGACTGGTGGGAGAACTGGGAAGAGGAGGGGGTGGAGAGAGAGGGAAAGCAAGGGCTATTTGAAGTTAGAAAAGTCAATGTTCATACTGCTGGGGTGTAAGCTACCCAAGCGAAATATGAGGTGCTGTTCCTCCAATTTGCGCTGGGCCTCACTCTGACAATGGAGGAGGCCCAGGACAGAAAGGTCAGATTGGGAATGGGAGGGGAAGTTTACGTGCTGAGCAACCGGGAGATCAGGTAGGTTAAGGCGGACTGAACGGAAGTGTTCAGTGAAACGATCGCCGAGCCTGTGCTTGGTCTCGCTGATATACAGGAGTTGACACATAGAACAGCGGATACAGTAGATGAGGTTGGAGGAGGTGCAAGTGAACCTCTGCCTCACCTGAAAAGACTGTCAGGGTCCTTGGATGAAGTTGAGGGGGAGATAACGGGACAGGTGTTGCATCTCCTGCGGTTGCAGGGGAAAGTACCTGGGGAGGGGGTGGTTTGGGTGGGAAGTGACGAGTTGACCAGGGAGTTGCGGAGGGAACGGTCTCTACAGAAAGCAGGAAGTCATGGAGCTGGGAAGATGTGGCCAGTAGTGGGATCCCGTTGGAGGTGGCAAAAATGTTGGAGGATTATATGCTGTGTGCGACGGCTGATGGGCTGGAAGGTGAAGACAAGGGGGACTCTGTCCTTGTTATGAATGGGGGTAGGGGGAGCTAGAGTGGAGCTGTGGGATATTGAGGAGACCCTAGTGAGAGCCTCATCTATAATGGAAGAGGGGAACCCCCGTTCCCTAAAGAATGAGGACATCGCCAATGACCTAGTATGGAAAACCCCATCCTGGGCGCAGATGTGGCGTAGACAGAGGAATTCGGGAGTAGGTGATAGAGTTTTTACTGGGAGCAGGATGGAAGAAGTGTGGTCAAGATAGCTATGGGGGTCAGTGGGTTTGTAATAGATGTCAGTCAATAGTCTGTCTCCTGTGATGGAGATGGTGAGATCTAGAAATGGTAGGGAGATGTCGGAATATTTGAGTGCAGGATGGAAACTAGTCGTGAGGTTGATGAAATCAGTGAGTTCTGCATGGTTGCAGGAGGTAGCACTGATGCATTCATCAATGTTGTGGAGGTAGTCTTCAGGAATAGGGCCAGTGTACGCCTGGAACGGTGATTGGTCGATGTTCCCTACAAAGAGGCAGGCATAGCTGGGGCCCATGTGAGTGCCCACAACTTTGCCTTGGATTTGGAGGAAGTGGGAGGAATCGAAGGAGAAGTTGTTGAGTGTAAGGACCAGCTCTGCTAGGCGAAAGGGAATGTTAGTAGATGGAAATTGGTTGGTTCTGCAGTTGAGGAAGAAATGGGGGGCTTTAAGACCTTCCTGGTGGGGGATGGAGGTGTAGAGTGACTGGACATACATGGTAAAGATGAGGGAGTGGGGGCCTGGAAAATGGAAGTCATTGAAATGAAGAGCGTGTGAAGTGTTTTGAACATAGGTGGGGAGGGATTGGACTAGGGGGGGGATAGGATGGAGTCGAGGTATGTGGAAATTAATTTAGTGGGACATGAACAAGCAGAAACAATAGTTTGCCAGAACAGTTCTATTTGTGGATTTTGGGGAGAAGATAAAATTGGGAAGTGCGAGGCTGGGGAAAGATAAGGTTGGAGGCTTTAGAGGTCGGAGTGCCGGAAGTAATGTGATATTAAGGTCGGGTGCTCATCTGTGGGGTTCATGGTCCAAGGATAAGTAGGAGGAGGTGTCTGAGAATCATTGCCTGGCCTCAGCCCAGTAGATGTCAGTGCACAAGACTACCACGGCATCTCCCTTGTCAGTGGGTTTGATTGTAATGTCAGGCTTGCTGCAGAATGAGCTGAGGGCTGTACGTTAAGAGGGGGTGAGGTTAGAGTAGGTTAGGGGAGTCAAAATGTTGAGACAGTCGATGTCCTGCCAGCAGTTGGAAATGAAAAGGTCTAAAGAAGGTAGAGGGCCAACTGGGGAAGTTCGAGGAGGGGGACTGGTGGAGACGGGAGAAGGGGTCATCACTGGGTGGTGAGGACTCCCTCCCATAGGAAAAGCACGGAGGTGGAGGCAACAGAAAAAGAGCCCTACTTTGTGGCGGACCCCGAACTCATTGAGGTGGAGGCGGAGAGGAACAAAGGTGAGGCCTCTGCTGAGGACACACCTTTCTGTATCAGAAAGGGGGAGGTCAGGGGGATGGTGAACACGCGGCAAGGGTGGGAGGTGGGATCGGAGGAGGGCAGGTGAGTAGATGGAGGGCGAGGCGATGTCTAGTGGGGGGGATGGTGGGTGTTCAGAGAGGAGGGGGGCATGAGGATTATTGTACGGGTGGGGGGAGTAGCTGGGGCCACCTAGTTAAAAGGGGAAGGGGAAGAACCAGTGAAACCCGTGAGGTTACCTGTAGGAGGGGGGGGGGGGGGGGGGGGGAGCACGAGGGCCCCAGCAGAGTCAGACTCCGTGGTGTTGGAGTCTGCAATGTGGAGACGGTGGGCCCGGTGCGGAGCCAGGGACTCAGGTAATGTGGAGACTGTGGGCCAGGTGCAGAGCCTGGGACTCGGGTAAAGCGACGGCTGCGGTCTCCTGGTGGGTGGTGGTTGGGCAAGGGTCGGCGGCGTCGCTGGTGGAGGCCTGCCAGGCACTGGAGAAATCAATCGGACGAAGCGTCGGTGGTCCCAGTCGGCTAGGGTTGCCAACTTTCTCACTCCCAATAAGGGACAAAAGGTTAAAATGCAGGACAAATTACTGACGGCAATTCATTGACCGAATCGGCCGTGGCTGGGTGAATGACTGCACAAAGCCCAGCCGGCGTGCCAGCTGATGAGTTTTGGCCCGGCACCCCATCCAACTCATGAATTGATGATCAACCATGAGTTCGGTAAGTGAAGGTGCGAATGTCGGACGGCTGGCCGGGCTGCCGACCGACGGGGCCACGGGCGAGGCGCTGCCGATGCACGACGTCGGGACTGGTGATGCAGGACCGGCCATGGCGCTCTGACCCGACAGTCCCCTCGACCCGAGTTGCGGCAGTCAAATACGGGACAATCACAAATATGGGACAATACGGGACAATTCATGATCACAATGAATGATGGTGCTTGCTCGAAGGCCCGAATGGCCTCCTCCTGCATCTATTTTCTATGCATCTATGTATCTATGACAAAGGCTGTCCCGTACGGAATAAACCAATTTAGCCCAATATACGGGATGTCCCAGCTAATACGGGACAGTTGGCAACCCCACGGTCAGCAGATGGCCGGGGAGGTGGCGAGGGTTGGCGGCAGCGGCCCCAGGGAGGCGATGAAGGTCTGCGGCCATGGTGATTGTGGACCCGGGGAGGTGGTGAAGGTCGACGACGGTGGCAGTTTCAGTGGTCCGGGTCTGGGATCGGCCAGGATGGCGGTAAGTGTTGGTATTGTTCCTCATGGCAGTGATGGGGTCACGGGTCTCGGCCTTGTGGTGATCAGGCAGGTGGCACAGACCTGCGGTGGAGCCCTGGGCCTGCGGGCAGTCGAGGCGAGGAGTGTCAGTGGAGGGACCGGTCTGGAGGCGGATAGGTTTGCTATCCTTTGTGGAGTCCAGGTAGGAAAGGAAGCGTTTGTTGAGTGTGTGGATCTGGCATTGAATGAAGAGCAGTTGGGGTCCATTGCAGGTGAGACCCGGAGCTGTGCGAGTGTCAGAGCGAGGGCCTGTTGGTGCCGGCGCATCGCAGCCAGTGTAGAACGCAGGGCACGGGAGGGAACTGTTGTGAAAAATGGTTGATCGACTGTCGAAACCTGTTGGGTCCGAACTGGGAGGTCTGGAACCGAAGCTGAGACACGAGATGGAGGCGCAGGCAAGTCCCGAGAAAACAAATGTGGCTGTGGTAACGGGTCTGGGTTAAAACGTGGTCGCAGAGTCGGAGGGAAGGAGGAATCGCAGAGGGGGAGCAGTGAGAGAGGATGTTGCTGAACTCTCGTCGGAGAGAGGAGGAGAACTTCTACAAAGTAGAGGAGATTTGTGGAGGATTCTTCGTTATTTGAGAAAGAAACCATAAACACGCTCAGCTCTTCAATGCATTTTCTCGATCTCACTTGGCTTTGAATATTTATTATTTTTTAGAAGTCTTTAAACTTTCATTTGTTGAGATATTTGATGCAGTTCTATTTATACCGATGCTCCTAGACAGTTAGCTCTGGATCCCAATGGGGTTCACAGGCATATGCATATCAATTTTATTTTATTTTTAGTGCATTTGTAAATTACAATAACTGAAGTTGATTTACAGTACCACCAGATTTCTTTCTTGTTTCCTGGGCTGTGGCAAATGCTGTTTTATTTGTGGAATGCACTTTAGAATTTGTTCCAGTTTCAAGCTCTGCTGTCAGCTAATATTAGATGCAACCTTGTGTGCAGGAAGGAACTGCAGATGCTGTTTTACACCAAATATAGAGACAAATGGCCAGGTCAATAGATATTTTTAAGGCAGAGGTAGATGGATTCTTAATTAGTATGGGTGTCAAGGGTTATGGGGAGAAGGCAGGAGAATGAGGTTAGGAGGGAGAGACATCAGCCATGATTGAATGGCGAAGTAGACTTGATGGTCCGAATGACCTAATTCTTCTCCTATCACTTATGACAAAATAAAGAAAGGTCTCGACACGAAACATCACCTATTCCATTTCTCTAGAGATGCTGCCTGGCCCGTTGAATTGCTCCAGCATTTTGTGTCTATATTAAATGCAACATCTCTGTTTTTAAGTTTGTCCTATTTTAGTATCATTATTGCAACAGTTCCTTTGAAATTCGAACATCACATACAATTTGATATTATAGTTGTGTTACTGTGTAGGATATAAACAATGAGTTAGATATAATTCAGGCTTTACTTCTAGTAAATAACGGTGATGTGCTATTCATATATTAGACTCCTGTGTTCATTTTGATAATTAAATATGCATTTTCTAGATTTGTGTAATATCTTCAGACATCTTGAAAGACAAAGCAAGATATTATAATATTAAACTCAACTTGGTGTACTTCCATTTTTATACCTTTTGTAGTCATTCCACATTTTACCTAATTTGATCTTAATTCTAATCCTTTGTACTTTGTAATTTTCTAATTTCAGGAGTTATAGAAATAGCTTTTTATTGTTTATGCTTTCTGTAAAGCAAAGTAAACCTTGTTGGTGAAGCTCAGGGGAAATTAAATTAACCATTCACAGTCATTTAGATTACATATCTAAGTGTTACTATTGCTTAGCTACATCCCAATTGATGGAACCAATAAAGGACAATTAAAATTCGGCTCGAAGGACCGAATGGCCTACTCCTGCACCTATGTTTCTATGTTTCTATGTTTCTAAAACCTTTCAGGAATTATTAAGCTTATTCAAAATAGTTCTGTGAAAAATAGCTAATATTTGCACAAAAGTACAAATGAAAACCATAAACATAATAACAGATTTTAGGCTAATTGCACATTGTTATATTTGCTATGATAAGGCACGGGAAGCAGAGATTTTGTCAGGAATATTGGAATTAGAAGTTTGCACACTTATATTCTTTTTTTACACTCGTGTTCACTACTTACACCCATCACATTTGTACAGGTGAATTAATTGCTCAATGTGAATGCTTCTTTCATAAAATGTAGTCATTCCTCGGTTCTTTATCTATTAATTATTGCGTGTTGTAATTTCTCACTCACTGTTGTATGAGAAGAAAAAGCTGCTGTACTTGTAAAATGCCAGAATATTAGTTCAGGCTTAATATCTTTGACTGCTGTAGAATATTGGCATTGAAAATGTCAGACATACCCCGTCATGCTATTTAAATCTGAGTTGCAGGAAGTGATTTTCCACTACCAGTATTGACGGATTATCTCTCTGATTACCTTTCATGCCATTCCGTGAATGTTAAATTTTTGGTCACTTTCAGGGACAAGCAGACAAAATTGAATAGGTTCAATCAAAACGTGAATAACCACCCTTCAAATGCCTGAATTCATGAAGCACTCAGAGATATTTCTCTTTCTCAAATGATCCTCTCACCAACATTAACAAAAAAAATACCTCAAAGAAATATTGGAGATGTTGATTATATAGGACAAGAAAAAATGTAAAAATATCGAAATACTTGATTCATTTCTCAAACAATTTAAACTCTCCATGTGGCGGTGATGGACAGCAGTGCTGTGATTACCTCTTGGCAACAGTATACACATTATTCAGGGTCAAAAGAGCTGCATTTTACAAATGAAGTGCAATTACACCCCTTTAGGGGGTGCAGGGGACTGGAAAGAGGAAAGCAATCATGTCAAACAACGCTAACATGCAGATGATGCATTTTGAGTTTATTAGGATCGTCTTTGGAAGATGCAAATAGCAGACAATGAGTACCTACTTCTGTCAAACCCATCTAATCATTTCAGACTACTTCAGATGTTAAGAGAAAAATAAGTTTCTTTGAATCCCTGTCCCTGCCTCTCCCCTGACCAATATGATTCCCTCTCGATAGGTTCACTGCTGCAGATCCCTCTTGAATTTACTCGATGAAGCTTTTGGATAAACGATTGCACCAAAGTAGCACAATCTAAGTAATTAATGACATTCATACAAAATCGAAGTAATGAAGATGCTGTAAAGCTGAAATAAATCCAGGAAATTAAGGAAGCATATAACCATATAACCATATAACAATTACAGCACGGAAACAGGCCATCTCGGCCCTACAAGTCCGTGCCGAACATCTTTTTTCCCTTAGTCCCACCTGCCTGCACTCATACCATAACTCTCCATTCCCTTCTCATCCATATGCCTATCCAATTTATTTTTAAATGATACCAACGAACCTGCCTCCACCACTTCCACTGGAAGCTCATTCCACACCACTACCACTCTCTGAGTAAAGTAGTTCCCCCTCATGTTACTCCTAAACTTCTGTCCCTTAATTCTGAAGTCATGTCCTCTTGTTTGAATCTTCCCTATTCTCAAAGGGAAAAGCTGCTCCACATCAACTCTGTCTATTCCTCTCATCATTTTAAAGACCTCTATCAAGTCCCCCCTTAACCTTCTGCGCTCCAGAGAATAAAGACCTAACCTATTCAACCTTTCTCTGTAACTTAGTTGTTGAAACCCAGGCAACATTCTAGTAAATCTCCTCTGTACTCTCTCTATTTTGTTGACATCCTTCCTATAATTGGGCGACCAAAATTGTACACCATATTCCAGATTTGGTCTCACCAATGCCTTGTACAATTTTAACATTACATCCCAGCTTCTATATTCAATGCTCTGATTTATAAAGGCTAGCATATCAAAAGCTTTCTTTACCACCCTATCTATATGAGATTCCACCTTCAAGGAACTATGCACGGTTATTCCCAGATCCCTCTGTTCAACTGTATTCTTCAATTCCCTACCATTTACCATGTACGTCCTATTTTGATTTGTCCTGCCAAGGTGTAGCACCTCACATTTATCAGCATTAAACTCCATCTGCCATCTTTCAGCCCATTCTTCCAAATGGCCTAAATCACTCTGTAGACTTTGGAAATCCTCTTCATTATCCACAACACCCCCTATCTTGGTATCATCTGCATACTTACTAATCCAATTTACCACACCTTCATCCAGATCATTGATGTACATGACAAACAACAAAGGACCCAACACCGATCCCTGAGGCACCCCACTAGTCACCTGCCTCCAACCCGACAAACAACCATCCACCATTACCCTCTGGCTTCTCCCATTCAGCCACTGTTGAATCCATCTTGCTACTCCTGCATTTATACCCAACAGTTGAACCTTCTTAACCAACCTTCCATGAGGAACCTTGTCAAAGGCCTTACTAAAGTCCATATAGACAACATCCACTGCTTTACCCTTGTCAATTTCCCTAGTAACCTCTTCAAAAAATTCAAGAAGATTAGTCAAACATGACCTTCCAGGCACAAATCCATGCTGACTGTTCCTAATCAGACCCTGTTTATCCAGATGCTTATATATATTATGTCTAAGTATTTTTTCCATTAATTTGCCCACCACTGAAGTCAATCTAACAGGCCTATAATTGTTAGGTTTACTCTTAGAACCATTTTTAAACAATGGAACAACATGCGCAGTACGCCAATCCTCGGGGACTATTCCCATTTCTAATGACATTTGAAATATTTCTGTCATAGCCCCGGCTATTTCTACACTAACTTCCCTCAATGTCCTAGGGAATATCCTGTCAGGACCTGGAGACTTATCCACTTTTATATTTTTCAAAAGTGTCAGTACATCTTTTACTTTGAAACTCATAGTATCCATAGCTACTCTACTAGTTTCCCTTACCTCACATAATTCAATATCCTTCTCCTTGGTGAATACCGAAGAAAAATAAATTGTTCAATATCTCCCCCATCTCTTTTGGCTCTGCAGATAGCTGTCCACTCTGTCTCTCCAATGGACCAATTTTATCCCTCGTTATCCTTTTGCTATTAATATAGCTGTAGAAACCCTTTGGATTTACTTTCACCTTACTTGCCAAAGCAACCTCATGTCTTCTTTTAGCTTTTCTAATTTCTTTCTTAAGATTCTTTTTACATTCCTTATACTCCTCAAGCACCTCATTTACTTCATGCTGCCTATAATTATTGTAGATCTCCCTCTTTTTCCGAACAAGATGTTCAATTTCCCTTGAAAACCAGGGCTCTTTCCAATTTTTACTGTTTCCTTTCAACCGAACAGGAACATAAAGATTCTGTACTCTTAAAATGTCCTCTTTAAATGTCCTCCATTTCTCTTCTACATCCTTCCCATAAAACAAAATGTCCCAGTTCACTCCTTTTAAATCATTTTGCATCTCATCAAAGTTAGCCTTTCTCCAATCAAAAATCTCAACCCTAGTTCCAGTTCTGACCCTCTCCATAATTATATTGAAACTAATGGTATTGTGATCACTGGACCCGAAGTGCTCCCCAACGCATACCTCCGCCACCTGTCCCGTCTCATTTCCTAACAGGAGGTCCAACACTGCCCCTCCTCTAGTAGGTACCTCTATGTATTGCTGCAAAAAACTATCCTGCACACATTTTACAAACTCCAAACCATCCAGCCCATTTACCGAATGTGTTTCCCAGTCTATGTGTGGAAAGTTGAAATCTCCCACAATCACTACCTTGTGCTTACTACTAATATCTGCTATCTCCTTACATATTTGCTCTTCCAATTCTCGATCCCCATTTGGCGGTCTATAATACACCCCTATAAGTGTTGCTACCCCTTTCCCACTTCTCAGTTCCACCCAAATAGCCTCCCTAGATGAGCCCTCCAATCTATCCTGCCAAAGCACTGCTGTAATATCTTCCCTGACTAGTAATGCAACACCTCCACCTCTTGCCCCTCTAATTCTATCACACCTGAAGCAACGAAATCCTGGAATATTTAGTTTCCAATCACAGCCCTCCTGCAACCATGTTTCACTGATCGCCACAACATCATACTTCCAGGTGTCTATCCAGACTCTAAGCTCATACACCTTTCTTACAATGCTCCTAGCATTAAAATATGCACATTTAAGAAACGCCCCGCCTCTTATTCTCTGTATTTCCTTTTTTTCTTTCTCCTCTTGTGCCCGAGTGCTTCCCTTTTCTGCTTCCTGCCTCCCATTCTGTCTACTAGCTTTCTCTATTTGAGTCCCTCGCTCCAACCATTCTAGTTTAAAGTCTCCCCAGTAGCCTTTGCAAATTTCCCCGCCAGGATATTGGTCCCCCTCAGGTTCAAATGCAACCCATCCTTTCTGTGCAGGTCCCACCTTCCCCAAAATAAGTTTCAATGATCCAGAAACTTGAATCCCTGCCCTCTGCACCAGTCTTTCAGCCACGCATTTATCCTCCACCTCGCTCCATTCCTACTCTCACTGTTGCGTGGCACAGGCAGTAATCCTGAGATTGTTACCTTTTTGGTCCTTTTCCTTAACTCTCCTCACAACTCCCTAAATCCTCCCTTCAGGACCTCTTCCCTTTTTTTACCTATGTCATTGGTACCTATATGTACCACGACCTCAGGCTCCTCTCCCTCTGATTTCAGGATATCTTGGACGCGTTGAGACACGTCCGAGACCTTGGCACCAGGGAGGCAGACTACCATCCTGGTCTCCCGACTGCGTCCACAGAATCGCCTATCCGACCCCCTAACAATAGAGTCCCCAATTACTATTGCCCTCTTCTTTTTATCCCTACCTTCAGGAGCAACAGGGCCGGTCTCTGTGCTGGAGGCCCGTACGCTCTCGCTACCCCCGGGCAGGCTGTCACCCCCATCCGTACTCAAACAGGAGTACTTATTTGCAAGGTGTACCGACATTGGAGTACTCACTCGTCCCTGCCTCTGCCCCTTGCCCTTCCTTAGCATGACCCACAGTTCTCTCTCCCTTGGTTTTGGAGTGACCAACTCCCTATAACTCCCCTCTATGACCTCCTCACTCTCCCTGATCAGACAGAGGTCATCGAGCTGCTGCTCCAGAATCCTAATACGGTCCCTTAGGAGCCCCATCTCGCTGCACCTGGTGCAGATGTGGACGTCTGGAGGGCATTCAGCAGGTCAGTCAGCATCTATGGAGAGCGAACCAGAGATAACATTTGAACGATAAACATATGTCAGAATTGTTCTGACAAAAAGATAATTAACCAGAAAACTGAACTCTAACCTTTGTACAAATAAGCCATTGCCTCTGCTGAGTCTCATCCTGTCCAAAACTAAATATGATGGGAAATTGGCTCGTGCTTCAGGTAAAACTTATTACAACGTCTCCAGTGTTGATTAAAGAAGTGTGTCTCTGTGGTGGCATTAAGCATCTGGAAATCATAGGTGGCATTTTAGGTCAGAACCCTTCTTCAGAGTGAAAAGACTGAAACAATATCCTGGCAGGAAGGTTCGCTCGTGCTACTTGGATGGGTGTAAACTAGATTGGCAGGGGGATGGGATCCAATGCAGGACTGAGACAAGTGAGAGAGAGGCCGGAAGTCAGTATGATGAAAGAAAGATCAGTGGATAGAATAGGCTGGAGCACAGCAGGAAGCGAGAGAGAACTGTTGGACTGGATTGCACTTATGTTAATGATAGGTAAGGCAGATGAACTCAGGACATGGATAGGTACGTGTGACTGGGACATTGTAGCTCTTACGGAAACCTGATTAAGAGAGGGACAGGACTGGCAACTTAATGTTCTAGGGTACAGAGAGATTGAGGTTGGGACCAGCGACCACTGTTCTATTAGCTTTAAAATAGTTATGGATAAAGTAAGGGTGGGCCAATGCTTTAAAATCTTGAATTGAACAAGGCCAATTTTAATAGTATTAGACCGAAACTTGGTCAAGTTGACTGGAGTAGTTTGTTTGCAGGCAAAGTAACGTCCCAAAAGTGTTTTTAAAGGTGCGCTGCTCGGGGCATGCATGTTCATGTTAGAATGAAGGGCAAAGCAGGTGGGAGTAAGGAATCTCAAGAGAAATTGAGGCACTGGTTAGGAAAAAGTAGGCATTGGACAGGTATAGGCAGCTGGGATCAAATGTATCCCTGGAGGAGTTTTGTGAACTGAAGAGCATACCTAAGATGCAAGTCAGGAGAGGAAAAAGAGGGGAAGGGAAAGTATGAATGAAAATCCAAGTAGACTTGATATGCACATTAAGGGAAAGAGAGTAACAAAAGAGAAAATAGAGCTTCTCAGAAACCAAATTGGTCATCTCATTGTAGAGCTGCAGGAGATGGACAAGGCCCTCAATGAGTATTTCTCCTCTGTTTTACCATGGAGAAAGACATGAACCTCTCCATCAATGACAGCAAGATAAAGGAGATTATGATTACCATCAGGAAGGAAATCAGTGCACACACATGATGGTGCCAAACTATATGTAGACATTGGAATAGACAGGGGCTGATTAGCATGGTCTGCATGGTTTTGTGAATGGAAGACCATGTCGAATGAATCTGAATGAATTAATGAGGGCACACCCTCAGGCATTGTTTATATGAAGTTCAGCAAGACATTTGATAGGGTTCTGCCTGGTAGGCTGCCTTGGACGATTAGATTGCATGGGATCCAAGGAGAGGTAGCTAACTGGAGAGATTATTTTAGCCATGGGAGGTAGCAATGAGTGATAGTGGAAAGTTGATTTACAGACTGGAGGCCTGTGACTAGTGGTGTGCTTCAGGGATTGGTGCTGGGCCCATTACTGTTTGTGGTTTATATCAATGATTGTGATGAGGATAGTGCAGGCATGATACGTTTGTAGATGACAATAAAGTGGGTAGTATCGTAGATAGCAGAGATGGTTGTCAAAATTACAACAGGATCATGATCAGTTGGGCAAGTGGGATGTAGAATGGTGAATGGAGTTTAATACAGATTAGTGTGAGGTGTTAAACCAGGACAGGATCATCACAGTGAATGGCAGGGCCCTGGGAAGTGTTTTAGAGCAGAGGGATCAATATAATTCCCTGGAGTTGTTGTCACAGGTAGATAGAGTGGTCCAGCAGGCTTTCAATACATTGACCTTCATCATTCAGGTTACTGAATATGGAAGTTGGGATGTTATGTTACTGTTGTTCAAGACATTGGTGAGGCCGCATTTGATGTATTTTGTTCAGTTTTGGTCATCCTTCTACAGGAAGAATGTTGTTAAACTCGAAAGAGTGCATAGAAGATTTTGAGGATGTTGTCAAGATTTGAAGGCCAGAGCTATGGGGAGAAGTTGTGCAGGCTTAGACTCTATTCCTTGGAGTGCAGGAAGATGAGAGTTGACTTATCATGGTATGATTGTGAGGGGAATAGATAGAGTAAATGCACAGATTATTTTACCCAGAGTAGGGGGATTCAAGAACCAGGGGAGATCGGTTTTAAGGTAAGAAGAGAAAGATTTAAATGGAACCTGAGGGACCAACCTTTTCACACAGAGTGTGGTGGGTCTACGGATCGAACTGCCAAAGGAGGTAGTTGAGATAGATACCATAACAACATTTAAGAGGCATTTGGACAGGTACATGGATGGATAGGGAAGGTTTAGAGGGATATGGCCCAAATGTGGAGGTGAGACTGGTTAGTATGGAAGTGGGGGCATCATGGCCAGCATGGCACATTGGGCCAAATGGCCTGTTTCCGTGCTGTCTGACGGTGTGACTCGAAAAGCCCATATTGTGGTCTTGACCATGTCTTTCTATCATGGTATTTGTTTTAGTTAGTAACCAGGTTAATTTACATCTTTTGTCTTGTTTGTAAAATGTAGTCTCTGCCCAGTTATTTGGTATGAAATACCAATAGTAAGTAAACCTATTTCAGATAGGTTATTATCGGCATTACGGTCAGGTAATCTAGTCCACTGTGCCAGGTCAGTTGCCTGAGGAGAAAAAATATCGTTAAAATTCAATTAAAATATTAGTGTTTATGAAGTAAGGTCAAAAGTCTTAAAGTCGAGTTTGTTGTTATACGCACACATATGGTCGACACAGGTACAATGAAAATCATCATTGTAGCAGCATCACAGGCATATCGATTCAGATAACACATGAACGCATACATTTTACATAAATCCTGCGACAAAAGTGAAAAAAAAATGTCTGTGCAAAAACCAAGACAATAATGCGAACACAATTATGAAACAAGTCCATGGTAGTGCAGGAGCCGGGCCCTTGCGTTCCATTGTCAATGTAGGATTAAGGCTGTGTAGGTTGGTTCAAGAACCTGATGGTTGAATCGCCAGCCTTTCCTGAACCCGGTAGTGAGAGATTTCAGATTTTGCACCCGTGTCCGATGGTAGTTGTGAGAAGAGGCATGGCCTGGGTGCTGGGAACCATTGAAGCAGCATCTCACGTAGATGGCTTCAATGGTGGAGAAGGCTGCGCCCGTGATGGACTGGTCTGAGTCCACCACTCAGTGCAGCCTCTTGTGTTCCTGTACATCGGAATTGCCATATCCATCCATGATGCAACCGATCAGGATTCTTTCTATAGTGCATCTGTAGAAGGTTGTTATTGGCCTCTCTGAAGATCAAAGAATGTAAAAGCACTGGCCCAACTTCTTGATGATTCCATCCATGTGCTGAGTACTGACTGTTTAGGATAGACAGAGTGCTGCCTTCCCTGCTCGAACCAAGCACTGGCTCCTTATGTTGTAATGTTCACTGTCTTCTTCTGGTAGACTGAGCACTGCCTGCCCAAAATAGGCTGAGCACTATTTTGCAACCTTGTCGTGGTCGGCGAGCTTGTGTGTCTCGGTGACCCCTAGAGCTATGCCAGCGAGAGATTCGTCTCCTGTTGGGGTCTCCCATGCTGGACAGATAGAAGGGTAGAGGCGAGACGAAGAGGCTGTCCGAGCCGGCTGCCTGCCCCATTTCCAGGGTTATGTCTGCACCCGGGTGTCACTAGGCAGGGAATATGCGCTGTCCAGGGGCACTTTGGGGGATTTATGTTTTCCAATTCTTTCACATGTGAATGGTGGTACAAATCTTCAATCCCATTTAGTTAAATGGATACATTGCAGTAGCATCCAATAACTAAAATCATATTAGGATTTCAAACAATGCTATGCAGAATCGAATATTGAGGAAATGGATAATGGAGATGGAGAAACTGGAGGGAAAAAGAGCAGTGTAAGAGCACCAGAGCAGGTGGCAAGGCAGCGGTAGAGTTGCTGCCATCAGCGCTTAGAGCGCCAGAAATCCGGGTTCGATCCTGACCAGTGGTGCTTGTCTGTATGGAGTTTGTACATTCTGCCAGTGACTTGCATGGGTTTTCTCCGAGAACTTTGGCTTCCTCCCACACTCCAAAGACAGGGTTTGTAGGACTTGGTATATACATATGTAAAAAAATGATCCCCAGTGTAGGATGGTGTTAATGTGCGGGGATCACTGGTCTATGCGGCTGGGGTGGGCCGAAGTGCCTGTTTCCGCACTGTATCTCAAAACTAAACTAAACTAAAGAAATAGATATCAAAGAAAAGAAAGGAGCTGTGAGGGCAGGGGAAAAAATGATAAATCAATGAGAAGACAGTGTAAAATGCATGCACAAGTAATACAAACGATGCAGCACAACAGGGGTCCAGTTTTATCAAACATTCAGTAAGCATCTGGTATCTTTTTCAATGAAGCAGTGCAGAATGACCTTGGATTGCTTCATTATTGAAGTGGGGAGATGGTGAATTAATATGTTTACTTCTAAAACAGTCCCGTGTTACTTGATGTGAACCTGCAGCACTAGAAAGAAGCAAATAATCAAAGATAATATGGAATGACAATAGTAGCAGCATAAAAGCCACGATTCTCTGATCTAAAATTCGAACAGTATATCCCATCATTTGTTGCAAAAGATTACAGAGGTGCCTGGTAAAATATACATCTGAATTGATGTCTGAAATACATTGGTGATGTCTCTGATATTTAAGCTTTTTTTAAATTTACAAATCACGTATTTAGAAGAGAATTACCTGATTAAGGACAGTCATCATGGCCTTGTCCACGGCAGGTCATGATTGAATTTTTTGTGGAAGTGAGGAAGGTGATCGATGAGGAGGGGGCAGTGGATGCTGTCCACATGGATTTTAGTATGGTATGTGGTACGTCCCTCATGGTAGACTGATAGTAAGAATATTAAGATGCATGGAATGTACGGTGACTTGGTACTTTCCATTCAGAAGAGGTTTACTCATAAAAGATAGACATTTGTGGTGGAAGGGTGTTATTTTAGCTGGAGGTCTGTGATCTGTGGAATTCTGCAGGGATATGTGTTGAGACCAGTCTCCGTGTGTCTGTGTGTGTGGTACGCGTAGATGGATTGGTTAGTAAGGTTGTTGACGATACCAAAATTGGCGGAGTTGTGGATAGTGAGAATAGTATACAACGGGATATAGATCAGAAATGGGCGGGGAAATGGCAGATTGAGTTTAACCTGAGCAAGTCTGAGGTTGCAGTTTGGGAGGATAAAAGTAAGGGCAATGTATACAGTTAAGGGCAAGTTTCTTAAAAGCATTGGTGAACACAGGGATCATACAGTCTAAATCTGTAGCTCCATGAAAGTGGCAACACAAGTAAAGTGGTAAAAAGGCATATAGTAGGCTTGTCTTTGGTGGTCAGGGCATTAAGTATAAGTCATAGGACTTTGGTTAGGCTACATTTGGAATTGTGTATATTTCTGTGTATTTCCCATTACTGAAAGGATGTTGAGGGTTTGAAGAGAGTGCTGAGACGTTTTGCCAGAACTATGCCTGGCTTACAGGAAATTAGCTACAAAGAGAGATTGAACCGTCTTGGCTAGACACAAAGTGCTGGAGTAACTCAGCGGGGCAGGCAGCATCTCTGGAGAGGAATGGGTGATGTTTCAGGTCGAGACCCATCTTCAGACTCGACCCGAAACATCACCCATTCCTTCTCTCCGGAAATGCTGCCTGTCCCGCTGAGTTACTCCAGCATTTTGTGTCTACCTTCGATTTAAACCAGCATCTGCAGTTCTTTCCTACACACCTTGAAATGTCTTGGATTGTTTTTAATGGAACGCCAGAGTTTGATGAAAGACTGATAGAAATATATAAAATTGATAAGGTAGACAGTCAAAACGTTTTTCCCAGGGTAGAAATGTCAAGAACCAAGACCTATTCCTCCGTACACTTCTCTGTTCTAATTAGTCTGTTAGTATGATTGATGTAGTAAATTAATTTCAAATCCATTTTTCAATGCTCCATTTCAGTTTACGCATACCTTTGCTTGAAAGATTCCAAAATGCTACCCTCAGAAAGAGGCAGATGTATAATTTCATTACTGGTGACAGGTAAATAGTGCATCTCTTCTTGTGAAACGAAGAAGGACATCTTGATGTTAATTGACTTTCAATGTGCTCTAGGATGCCTGGTAATTAAGTTTGATTTGATTCCGTGGTGCAGAGCAGCAGTATAATTTCAGATAACATTTTAAATTGATTGAATCACGTGTCTGTGGAAGAAATGCGTTTAATTGCTTGGGGACCCACTTGTCCATTTATTCATAGCCACAATTAATTAACATTTTGAAATGAGGGATTTGTAGCCAAATTAAAATTATGGGCAGTTATAATAAATTCAGGTATTTTGAATGTTTGTTCATATTTACTTGTTGACACCATGAATCCTGTGTGCAATGTAAAATTATATAACGGTGCACTGAAGGTCATCTGCCAACATCTCTGCTGATCAAATGATCAGGATCTCTCAGTGCAGTTACAACACAATTCCACTTCATTCACTTGGGTGTCTATATTTTTAACCAAAAATAATTGAATTAATTATTTACAATATTATGCACAGTACAAAATAAATCAAAACAAAACCCACCACTATAATACGTCAAACAAATATACTTATACAACTATATCACCTTCCTTATTGAGGATGCATCCCACCCCCCAGCTGTCCTGGATATCCCCCAGGGCGCCCGTGGACCGCACGCAGTCCCTTTCTCGTACCACCCGGGTATGGACGTAACTCCAGACAAGGGGTAGGCAGCTGGCTCGGGCACTTGGGTGTCATTTACAAGGTCTGCTGATATAGTCTGTCCGAGTTGCCGCCAAAATAATGAGGCATTTAAGAATCAACATCATTGATGGGTCTGGAATCATATATTGACCAGACTGGTAAGGAAGGCAGATTTCATTTATTGAAGGACAGTAATGAACCACGTGGGATTTTACATCAGTTGAATAGTTTCATGGTTACCATTTACTGAATTTTTTTCTAAATTCCTGACTTATTTAATCGCTTTCAAGCATCAAGCTCTTGTCTCTGCCTTCGAGTTCAGTTACTTAACTGCTGTCCTACCATGCTTACATTAGGCACAGCCAGGTTTATCTACTAACTCGCAGTTGTTTGCATGCATCCTTCTTGTAGCCTCACATCAATACTTGTCAAACTAGTTCAGAGGCCCACAGCTTAACTGTGTGGTTGTGCTCTAAAGATTATGCAAAACCACATTTTCATTGAAGACCTCTGTTATTTTGCCAATAATTTCTTGTGGTTAAGCATTCATTTCTGGCCATTAAGGATTCATAGCTATAGTACCAAATGAAAACCATGGGCTTATTTTGGACAAAATTGATTTGGATGATTTTCTGATACCATAATGTGATGTTTATATATTTTGTAACTTTTAATGCTCTGCGGAAATAATTTTAATATTGTGCTAATTTGATTCTCTAGTTGGTTCAGCAGAGTATTGAGGTTCAAGCTAGAGTATGTTCCAATATCATTGGATCAAACAATACATGAAAATGCATTAACTTCCTTATCGATTTTTAAATGGAATATATTCTTTACAAAACCACAAGAATGGTGACCTCCAATTCCAAACCTGGCACATTTCCCTCTACTTAAGACTGAACATGAGTATCTAGTATAGATGTCCCTACCAAGAATTGGTAGCTCCTGTCTACATAGCTTGAGCAATAGCACTTTGCAAGGGCAACAATCTACACTAAAAGAAAATGATCTCTTTTGTGATCCACATAATTTGCAATGTACACCCAGTTAAACATAGAAACATAGAAACATAGAAATTAGGTGCAGGAGTAGGCCATTCGGCCCTTTGAGCCTGCACCGCCATTCAATATGATCATGGCTGATCATCCAACTCTGTATCCCGTACCTGCCTTCTCTCCATACCCTCTGATCCCCTTAGCCACAAGGGCCACATCTAACTCCCTCTTAAATATAGCCAATGAACTGGCCTCGACTACCCTCTGTGGCAGAGAGTTCCAGAGATTCACCACTCTCTCTGTGAAAAACTCTCTCGGTTTTAAAGGATTTCCCCCTTATCCTTAAGCCGTGTCCCCTTGTCCTGGACTTCCCCAACATCGGGAGCAAACTTCCTGCATCTAGCCTGTCCAACCCTTTAAGAATTTTGTAAGTTTCTATAAGATCCTCTCTCAATCTCCTAAATTCTAGAGAGTATAAACCAAATCTATCCAGTCTTTCTTCATAAGACAGTCCTGACATCCCAGGAATCAGTCTGGTGAACCTTCTCTGCACTCCCTCTATGGCAATAATGTCCTTCCTCAGATTTGGAGACCAAAACTGTACGTAATACTCCAGGTGTGGTCTCACCAAGACCCTGTACAACTGCAGTAGAACCTCCTGCTCCTATACTCAAATCCTTTTGCTATGAAAGCTAACATACCATTCGCTTTCTTCACTGCCTGCTGCACCTGCATGCCTACTTTCAATGACTGATGTACCATGACACCCAGGTCTCGCTGCATCTCCCCTTTTCCTAGTCGGCCACCATTTAGATAATAGTCTGCTTTCCTGTTTTTGCCACCAAAATGGATAACCTCACATTTATCCACATTATACTGCATCTGCCAAACATTTTCCCACTCACCCAGCCTATCCAAGTCACCTTGCAGACTCCTAGCATCCTCCTCACAGATAACACTGCCCCCCAGCTTAGTATCATCCGCAAACTTGGAGATATTGCCTTCAATTCCCTCATCCAGATCATTAATATATATTGTAAATAGCTGGGGTCCCAGCACTGAGCCTTGCGGTACCCGACTAGTCACTGCCTGCCATTGTGAAAAGGACCCGTTTACTCCTACTCTTTGCTTCCTGTTTGCCAGCCAGTTCTCTATCTACATCAATACTGAACCCCCAATGCCGTGTGCTTTAAGTTTGTATACTAATCTCTTATGTGGGACCTTGTCGAAAGCCTTCTGGAAGTCCAGATACACCACATCCACTGGTTCTCCCCTATCCACGCTACTAGTTACATCCTCGAAAAATTCTATAAGATTCGTCAGACATGATTTACCTTTTGTAAATCCATGCTGACTTTGTCCAATGATTTCACCACTTTCCAAATGTGCTGCTATCCCATCTTTAATAACTGACTCTAGCAGTTTCCCCACCACCGATGTTAGACTAACTGGTGTGTAATTCCCCGTTTTCTCTCTCCCTCCCTTCTTAAAAAGTGGGGTTACGTTTGCTACCCGCCAATCCTCAGGAACTACTCCAGAATCTAAAGAGTTTTGAAAGATTATTACTAATGCATCCACTATAGCTGAAGCTATTTCTGGAGCTACTTCCTTAAGTACTCTGGGATGCAGCCTATCTGGCCCTGGGGAAAACTTCCAGTGGCCAGTATTCTTTTACTTACTAAACATCACCAGCCGTCGTCAAGATTTGATTATGTTCTTGAACCACCGCAGCTGATACAAATCTTTTCTCCGTGTTACATTTCCACTTCTCAGCATAATATATTAAGGTACAGTCACTCTACCTGTTTAATTACAATTATATATTTATTAATCTACTTATCAATCTTTTCCAGATCTTATCTGATTGGAGGAGGCATTCCATTCATAATTTGTGGAATCACAGCAGCTACAAACATCAACAATTATGGAAGTGAAGACAATGCACCATAGTGAGTAGCTTTTCTGTGCAAAGTGGATCTCACTCCTGTGAATGTATGCAATTCCTTGATATATTTCAATCACATTTTCACGTAATCACATTTTAACAGAGAAATCATAGCATTCTATATTTTCCACTAAATTTTACATTGCACTGTGAAAACATCCAACGATTCAAGCGATGTGTAGGAAAGAACACCAAAGATAGACACAAAATGCTGGAGTAATTGGGTGACGTTTCGGGTGGACCCTTCTTCAGAATCATCACCCATCCCTTCCATCCGGAGATGCTGCCTGTCCCACTGAGTTACTCCAGCATTTTGTGTCGATCCAGGGGTGAATGATGAGTTAAACAAAATGAGCATTGCAGTCACTGTTCCACACTAACCCATTTTCATGGCATGTGTTTTCCAACACATTGCTGGTGTTGATGCCATAGTCGTTTGGTATGTGGGAGATGCAGGTTCTGCGAGGTGCAAGTGGACTCCAAGTGATGGCTGGTGTCAGAATGCTTCTTTATTCCTTCTAAATATCTCTAGTAATCGCAGAGAGAATTGGCGAGAGTTGGAAAAATATAACTAAAAAGATATAAAATATTTTTTAAAATTAATTTACGTAAATAAAAATGCTTTAATTGATTAAAAATATACATATTGATGTAAAATGAAATAAACAAATAAAATCTAAATTTACACCTTAAGTGAATGATGATTTAAATGGATGTCAGTGTGAAGATGGCAGTCACAAACATAGTAGTTTAGCCCTTTGTCTCAGCTATTTAGAAAACATATCAGATTTAATAGTTAATGTTCATAAATGATAGGAGCAAAATTAGGCCATTTGGACAGTCACGTCTACTCTGCCATTTGATCAAGGCTGATCTATCTTTTCCCTAACTTAACCCCATTCCCTTGCCCTCTACCCATAACCTCTGACACTTGTGATTGAGGGACACAATAGTGAGTCCAGGAATAAAACAGGAAATTGTATGCATGTACATCCTATTTGAATGCATTCCCAGCCTCCCTGTTGCAGCGGGCAAGCTTGGAAGCCTGGAAAATCCTGTCACAAATGGCTCATGACTGCAATTAGCCAAAGGTTCTGGCTCAAAGGGCCGGATGGCCTACTCCTGCACCTATTGTCTATTGTCTATTGTTCTCTGTGGACTGCCCTGCACTACACATTTCAGCCTATTGACGTTAAGCTGTGATCAACTCTAACTGTATTGCCAATTGTTGCATCATATTATTGGGTACCAAATCCAATTGCTGTTACTCGTAATTCATACATCTTCTTTGGCAGTTCCTGTTCAATGATTAGTTTTAATTTTTAGGTGGTGTGTGAAGCTGTCTTCAGATTTTACATCATCGGTTATCTGCTAATGAACTTCACTTCCAATATTTCAGTGGGCAGAGTATTTCACAACATAACCAACAAGTAAAAATAAATATAAGTAAGCCATGGATGGTTCTTCAAAAATAAAATGCAGAAAATTCCTGAAAGGTGCAGCAGGTCAGGCAGCATTTGTGAAGAGAGAAAGGGAAACAGAGCTTCAGGCAGAGAACTATTCATCAAAAGTTAGAAAACAGGTATATTTTGTTGCAGGCAAGGGAAATGATGGAGAAAGCAAAGGAAATGTTTGGGTGTATATTCACATCTGGGTGATGCCAGAAAGAGTAATTGTTTCATCTGAGTATTCTCAAGGTCTCCACCTGATCACCTGGTGTCTCCAAGCTTCCACCATGACTGCAACTGAACACGTGCTTGCCTTCTCATTTTCCAATTCTGATGAAAGGTCATCGTTTAAGATGTGAGATGTACCCATCTCTACTGATGCTGTTTGACCATTGAGCATTTTCTTCTGTTTTTATTTGGGATTTTTGCATCCGCACTTTTTTTGCTTTTTGACCAATGTTTCTTCTCAGATGGATCCTTCACTTGGGGGATAATTTTTTGGATTCAATATTTTGCCTGCTGTTTTCCTGTTTCACGTTTGCTTATCTAGGTCTTTCCTTTCCCCACAGTTGCTGGATGGCATGGGAGCCTAGTCTTGGGACCTTTTATGGGCCGGCTGCTTTCATTGTGCTCGTTAGTTGCTGCTATTTTCTTTGTACGCTAGTACAACTGAAGCGTCACCCAGGGAAGAAATATGAGCTGAAGGAGATGACTGAAGAGCAACAGCGGCTGGCCAGCACAGAGGTAGGCCCCAGTCATATAACAGACTCCAGCTCTGTGTCACACACATGTTCAATGATCTCGTCCTCGATGCTGGAGAACGAGCATTCGTTTAAAGCTCAACTTCGTGCTTCAGTGTTCACTCTCTTCCTCTTCATTGCCATGTGGACCTTTGGAGCCCTTGCTGTCTCACAAGGACACTTCCTGGATATGATCTTTAGTTGCCTCTATGGAGCGGTCTCAGTGACCTTGGGACTTTTTATCCTGGTTCACCACTGTGCAAAACGCGATGATGTCTGGCACTGTTGGTGGTCCTGCTGCAAATCAAATCAAAACGCTTTCGCTGTTCAGCCAAGTGCTCGACCCCAGGTGACCATGAATGGTGATGCCCAGCTTCACGTCCCATGCGTTCTGGATTCTCCCTGCCCTAGTAAGATTTCATCCAGTTGTAATCATTCTGTGTCTGGGCTCTGCAAATTAACTAATCTACACGCCGTGCAGAATCACGTGAATTGTGTTTCGCCAGCAACGCCCTGTTGTGCCAAAATGCACAATGAACAAATCATGGATGATGACGGGCACATCCACTTGCAGGCAGATGGTACATGCAGACCGACAATGCATATCCACAGATGCCAGAAAAGCCGAACGAAACCAAGACAGTTCATTCGGCACAACCGGTCCGCAGCTCAGAGAGAATATGCGTATCACATTCCCTCCAGCGTAGACGGAAGCGTTCACAGTTCACATACTGAAAGTCATCACAGTATCCAGGATGGCCAGTCCATCCAAAGGCAGGTGGTGTGTGCAAAAAATGAGCAGTGTCCCAACGTCTGCCAGCCTGAAAGCAGTGATGCCAGCACAGCGTTATACGGGTGCACTAAAGCTGTAGACAGTGGCGTCAGTACAGAAGCTTTGCACCAAGGAGTCGCTTTTGAGATGCAGTCGCGAAGACAATCATGTGCGCTAGGTATAACCAATCAAAATGGAATACTCAAGGGAATCCTGCATGAAGCCATGATTTATACTTCGGACAATACAGGAAACATAAGGACTGGTCCTTGGAAAAATGAAACTACTGTGTAGTTTTTAGTTTCATGACTTCAAATTTAGGTCATTACCGCGAAAAAATATCACATATAAGTTTTGTATAATGCTTAGGTGTTTGTTTACATGACCCATTGTGCAAATTTCAAATTGCAATTCCATATTTCTATGTATACATATATATTTGTACAGCACATACAAAAGTACCATAAGAGTAGTATATTATGTATTTGTATTTCAAACTAATAAGATGCATTTGTGTTATCACAACGTAGGCATTAATCAAAACGTAGTCTGCAGATCTATCATCATTACGTTGAAGCTCTTGATTATTTTTCTATCAATGTAAATGGTTTCTTCGAAGTAAACAACCAAAAACAAAATGAGTATTACTATTCAAACAAAGAGGCTGTAGCCTTTTGGTGGTTAGCACAAGTAGCATCTTAATGTTTGTTAAAGAATCCCCTATAATAATAAATATATAATGTGCAATTTGTTCAAAGTATAAACTTATAATTTGTAATTATTTTCATGACTTTGCTAGCTTCATTGAAATAAATCGTCAGATTAATACATTTTTGAAAGAATTCTGCATTATGTAAGATAATCGTGGACCTTTTGTTTTAATTGGCAAGTGCGGAGGTGATTTCTTTAACATGCTGTGTGTGAGTCCTTGGCCTGTTCAATATAGATTTCAGGTATATTACACAGTGCATACAAAAGAAATCTTTCCCACAAGGTAGATTAAAAAGAGTATTGGCTCTTCAATTTTGTATGGAGAAATATATTAAATCTATATTTAGGCATCCAGTACATGCTGAAATATGCATGATTTTTGTTGCATTTTATCATCAATATTCATCTGCTATTATATGTAAAAGCTGATCATTCTGGTAATGTAAGACTTATAGCATTTTCTCATTTTTAATACATGCAAATTAAACCATAATGCTGAAACACAGTCATTGGACTACTTCACTGTTAAAGTGCCACAGCACATGTGTAAGGTTAACGTTATAAGTGTGCTAGAGATGACATTTTTCAAGTTATCTGTGCAGAGCATGCAGTGCCTGTTGTCTGTTACAGTGTACACTGTATAATGAATTAATGTTTCCAGTAAATGCAGATATTGCCATGTCTGTTAGTAAAAGAAAACATAACCTTCAAACTAAGTCTGTCATCTATTTTAATGAGACTTCTTTAAAGGATTTGCTTTTAAGAATTCATCATCAATAAAAGGTGATATCAGGTTAAATATGTCACATTTGTTTCCACTACTTTCTCAGAGAAGCAAGTGTGTTTAATGACAATGTAAAATGTTTACAATAACTGCATTTCATCCAAGTTAATCACAATATATGCTGGCACAGTCAACATTTGTTTGACTCATTTTGGGATGTTTAGTTTAGTTTAGAGATACAGCGCGAAAACAGGCCCTTCGGCCGACCGAGTCCGCACTGACCAGCGATCCCCGCATATTAACACTATCCTACACCCACTAGGGACAAATTTACAATTTTTACATTTACCAAGCCAATTAACCTACAAACCTGTACGTCTTGGGAGTGTGGGAGGAAATTGAAGATCTCGGAGAAAACCCAGGCAGGTCCAAGGGAGAACGTACAATCTCCGTACAGACAGACAGGATTGAACAGGGTCACCAGCGCTGCATTCGCTGTAAGGCAGCACCAGTGTCACCGTGACCGCCCTGGATGGTTGAAGGTATGGGTGTACTGTGGGTGAAGATATGGGTTTATTGAACTGGTATTTCGGAACTCACAACCTGATAATGAGGGAAATTGAAATTAGTTTTAAAATATCTGCAAATATAATTTTATATTGGTAAAAGTGATGACGAACCCATTAGATTGTTGTAATATCATTGTATATGTTGTAATATTTATTGTGCATAAAATCATGAGAGGAATAGATCAGGTAGATGTAAAGAACCTCTTGCCCAGAGTAGGGGAATCAAGGACCAGAGGACATCGGTTCAAGGTGAAGGGGAAAAGATTTAATAGGAATCTGAGGGATAATTTTTCACACAAAGAATGGTGTGTGTGTGTGGAACAAGTTGCCAGTGGAGGTAGTTGAGGCTGGGACTATCCTAACGTTTAAGAAACGGTTCAGGTGCATGGATAGGACAAGTTTGGAGGGATATGGACCAACAAGCGCAGGCAGGTGGGACATGTTGGCCGTTTTGGGCAAGTTGGGCTGAAGGGCATATTTCCACACTGTCACTCTATGACTCTATGTCTCTATGATCTGAGCTAGTTCACTATTGCCACTGCCAATCATGCCTCGTTTTCCCAATGGGCATCTTCAGCCTCACAGTCAATATAGTCGATAGTTAACTGAGCTTGAAAGTATTTTAACAAGACACTCTTTTCCAGAGATGATCCAATACACTGCCAATTTTCGTACTGGCATAAGGAAATAGTTGTTGCTACATGTTGCATCACACAAGCCATCCACAAGCCATCCACAACCTTCATCTGCATTACCGTATTTCCCGGCAATGAAGACGCTATTTTTTACCCAAAAATAAGGCCCAAAAATTTATCTGTGTCTTGGAGGCGGAAGGTTAGATTGTTCGGTAAGAAAGATGGACTTGGCTATTCCTCAGTGCAGTGGCTGTAAAAGGACAGCACCACTGGGGGGGGGGGGGGGAGGGGGGGGACAGTTCCTTCCACAGTGTGTGGGGAGTCTGGACAGCACGGCTGGGCCGTCAAGGGTAAAGTTGCGAGGAGGGCAGGAGCATTGAGAAGGAGGTGGTCGGGGATCATGCCAGCAACTCACTCAGTAGCTTGAGTGGCTGCGAGTGGCCACCAGGACCGGACAGTAGAACTGCAGCTAGACCCGGGGCTCGCAGGCAACCTGGGAACTGCAGCTAGTCCTGGGGCACGCAGGTGACCTGGGTGCTAGAGCTGGTCTCGGGGACATAAGGGATCTGGGAACTGCAGCTAGTCCCGGGGCACACAGGCGATCTGGAAACTGCAGAAAACTAATTGGAAAAACACGTGGAAACTATGTATTATTAGTGTATATTATTACTAATTTATGTATTATTAGTATGTATTATTCCTAATTACAGTCAGTGGTAGAGAGGAAGATGGAAGGAAAAAAGCCGAACGGAGCAGTCACTGGCTGTGGCTGAAGAGGAAAGATGCTGCCACATAACCATCTAGAGGCTAACCATAAGACAAAGACCCAGGGCTAATCACCCTGTGGTGGGCCAGCCTCGACTGAGGGTGTCTTGTGATAAAATGCCATAAGACACAGACCCAGGGCTGATCACCCTGAGGTGGGCCAGCCTCGACTGAGGGTGTCTTGTGATAAACCTGTAGGGGGATCTTATAGAAACTTACACAATTCTTAAGGGGTTGGAAAGGCTAGATGCAGGAAGATTGTTCCTGATGTTGGGGAAGTCCAGAACAAGGGGTCACAGTTTAAGGATAAGGGGGAAATCTTTTAGGACCGAGATGAGGAAAACATTTTTCACATAGAGAGTGGTGAATCTCTGGAATTATCTGCCACAGAAGGTAGTTGAGGCCAGTTCATTGGCTATATTTAAGAGGGAGTTAGATGTGGCCCTGGTGGCTAAAGGAATCAGAGGGTATGGAGAGAAGGCAGGTACATGATACTGAGTTGGATGATCAGCCATGATCATATTGAATGGCGGTGCAGGCTCGGAAGGGCCGAATGGCCTACTCCTGCACCTATTTTCTATGTTTCTATGTTTCTAAGATGTGTCTGATTGGTAGCAAAATCACCTAGTGGTCATCCGCAAGAATACCAAATGTCAATTGTAGTGAAAAACCTTAGGGTTTATAACAACCAGTCCTAATCAATTACTAATTTAGTTAGTATGTATTATTACCTCCATTTAAAGGGGACATTTTAAGAGTACAGAATCTTTATGTCCCTATTCAGTTGAAAGGAAATAGTAAAATTTGGAAAGAGCCCTGGTTTTCAAGGGAAATTGGACACGGTTCGGAAAAAGAGAGAGATCTACAATAATTATAGGCAGCATGGAGTGAATGAGGTGCTTGAGGAGTATAAATAATGTAAAAAGAATCTTAAGAAAGAAATTAGAAAAGCTAAAAGAAGATATGAGGTTGCTTTGGCAAGTAAGGTGAAAGTAAATCCAAAGGGTTTCTACAGCTATATTAATAGCAAAAGAATAACGAGGGATAAAATTGATCCATTAGAGAGACAGAGTGGACAGCTATCTGCAGAGCCAAAAGAGATGGGGGAGATATTGAACAATTTATTTTCTTCGTTATTCACCAAGGAGAAGGATATTGAATTATGTGAGGTAAGGGAAACAAGTAGAGTAGCTATGGATACTATGAGATTCAAAGAAAAAGAAGTACTGACACTTTTGAAAAATATAAAAGTGGATAAGTCTCCATGTCCTGACAGGATATTCCCTAGGACATTGAGGGAAGTTAGCTTAGAAATAGCAGGGGCTATGACAGAAATACTTCAAATGTCATTAGAAACAGGAATAGTGCCCAAGGATTGGTGTACTGCGCATGTGGTTCCATTGTTTAAAAAGGGTTCTAAGAGTAAATCTAGCAATTATAGACCTGTTAGTCTGACTTCAGTGGTGGGAAAATTAATGGAAAAGATACTTAGAGATAATATATATAAGCATCTGAATAAACAGGGTCTGATTAGAAACAGTCAACATGGATTTGTGCCTGGAAGGTCATGTTTGACAAATCTTCTTGAATTTTTTGAAGAGGTTACTAGGGAAATTGATGAGGGTGAAGCAGTGGATGTTGTCTATACGGACTTTAGTAAGGCCTTTGACAAGGTTCCTCATGGAAGGTTGGTTAAGAAGGTTCAATTGTTGGGTATAAATGCAGGAGTAGCAAGATGGATTCAACAGTGGCTGAATGGGAGACGCCAGGGAGTAATGGTGGATGGCTGTTTGTCAGGTTGGAGGCAGGTGACTAGTGGGGTGCCTCAGGGATCTGTGTTGGGTCCACTGTTGTTTGTCATGTACATCAATGATCTGGATGAAGGTGTGGTAAATTGGATTAGTAAGTATGCAGATGATACTAAGATAGGTAGTGTGGATAATGAAGTAGATTTCCAAAGTCTAAAGAGAGATTTAGGCCATTTGGAAGAATGGGCTGAAAGATGGCAGATGGAGTTTAATGCTGATAAGTGTGAGGTGCTACATCTTGGCAGGACAAATCAAAATAGGACGTACATGGTAAATGGTAGCGAATCGAGGAATACAGTTGAACAGAGGGATCTAAGAATAACTGTGCATAGTTCCCTGAAGGTGGAATCTCATGTAGATAGGGTGGTAAAGAAAGCTTTTGAATGCTAGCCTTTATAAATCAGAGCATTGAGTATAGAAGTTGGGATGTAATGTTAAAATTGTACAAGGCATTGGTGAGACCAATTCTGGAGTATGGTGTACAATTTTGGTCGCCCAATTATAGGAAGGATGTCAACAAAATTCTCTATTTTGTACAGAGGAGATTTGTACGGAGTACAGAGGAGATTTATTAGAATGTTGCCTGGGTTTCAGCAACTAAGTTACAGTGAAAGGTTGAATGTTAGGCCTTTATTCTCTGGAGCGCAGGGTTAAGGGGGGACTTGATAGAGGTCTTTTAAAATGATGAGAGGGATAGACAGAGTTGACGTGGACAAGCTTTTCCCATTGAGAGTAGGGAAGATTCAAACAAAAGGACCTGACTTCTTAGAATTAAGGGACAGAAGTTTAGGGGTAAAATGAGGGAGAAGTTCTTTACTCAGAGAGTGGTAGCTGTGCAGAATGAGCTTCCAGTGGAAGTGGTGGAGGCAGGTTCGATTTTATCATTTAAAAATAAATTGAATAGGTATATGGATGGGAAAGGAATGGAGGGTTATGGTCTGAGTGCAGGCATATGGGACTCGGGGAAAATAATTGTTCGGCACGAACTTGTAGGGCCGAGATTATATGGTTATTAACTATGGCGATAGATGTGGCCCGCCATCCACTCACAAACATGGGTCCTGGCCCATATGCAAAAAAGGTTGCTGACCTCTGGTCTAAAGCAAACACTTGATCCTGTGCCGCCAGCCTTTTTTTGAAAATATAGCCACTCAAAATGGGGTGCGTCTTCCACGCAGGTGCGTCTTCATTGTCTGGGAAATACGGTAAGTGTATTTTAATTATTTTACTTTTACCTTTCAGCTGTTGATCTCATATGATCTTTGTACCATACAATTCCGATGTAAGCTTCATGCTTTAAAAGGAATTTGGTAATTCAAAGTTTTTTGACTGGGTAATTATTATAATTCCTGGGATTTATCACCTGAGATCGATTTACATGGAATAGTATAAATGTTGCAGCATTGGAATGAGTCATTCACCTATCCAGTCTGTGCACTGCATCAGATAATTCTCCCCTATATTGAGTCCAAACAGCAAATACTTTATGAGGTGTATCTGGTACGCCACATAAATGTATCTTAGAGTGTGGTTGTGGAGCAATAGCGTGCAACAAATATTATTAGACGTTCTGATGTCCTTACATGTAATGCCCAGAGTAGTGTCTCATCCACCTATGGGATTGTTTCCTTATATTTCCTATTCTGAACTGAGCAATGATCTTCATTGCCAATATTCTTCAAATGGAGTCATTTTTTTAAAGAACTCTGCATTATGTAAGATAATCGTGCACCTTTTGGAATCAAGAGGAAGTAGTATTTTACACTCAATAGTCAGGATTGATGTGGATTTGTGAATGTCTGATATTAGTCCATTAGAAACAATATTAATTCTTGACTGACTCATTCCAAGTCTGTATTGGTATTGAAAGCTCTCTATGATTAGGAAGCAGGGCTTGCAGACAGCAACAACAGGTATTTATAAAACACAATCTAAGCATCCAAAGGTGTGTATGGAGGATGATCAATAAATTAAAGAACTAATTAAACCACTGACTCAAAGAAAGCATGGGACTAGAAGCTTGGTCACGGAGATGAGTTTAAAAAGTGTTTTAAGAAGAGACGGGCAGAGATATCGGAAGAGAACTAAGGCTGTTTTGGCTAAAGACAGAAACAAAATGGTGGAGCAACTCAGCGGGACAGGCAGCATCTCTGGATAGAAGAAATGGGTGACTCTTTGAGTCGAGACCCTTCTTCAGACTGAGTTGGTCTCGACGCAAAATGTCACCCATTCCTTCTATCCAGTGATGCTGCCTCCCCTACTGAGTTACTCCAGCATTTGTGTCTGTCTTCGGTGTAAATCAGCATCTGCAGTTGCTTCCTACACTGTTTTGGCTAAGGCAGCTTAAAGCATGACCATCAATACGGAATGGTTAAAATCAAGAATAGCAAGATGCCAAAATTAGAAGAGAACCAATAGAAAAATTTCCAAACTTAGATTGGAAACCGAGATGAGGATTTAAAAACTGAAGCTTTGTCTGATCAGAAGCCAGTACAGCTTAACAAACGCAGGAATGATTGGTACAGTTTTATAAGGAGTGCAAGTGTATGTGGAGTTGGAGATGGGAAACCGGGCAGGAGGATGTTGGAATGGATGTCTAGCAGTAACAAAGGCATGGGCGATTGTGGGAGCATCAGTGGTACTGTATCAGGGTCAGACAATGCCAGGGAGTGGCAGTGCAGCTGAAGTTGTGATGAAAAAGTAAATCTTTAGTCAAACACCACAACAAGATTTCAAACGATCCAGTTTAGTTTTAAACAGTTGCCGTGGAGACGGATATAAACAATAGTCAGTGTATGGCTTTGCTTTCGAGATGAAAAACAGTGGGCTCAGTTTCCCTATTATTTAACTGAGGAAATTATTGCACTAAATATAATGAAGACAAGCCATATGGAAAATCAAGTACTGTGGAATGATCAAGAAATAGTATCAATAACAAAATGGCATTGATAAAATATGGATTAATATATTGGAAGTTCATGGCCTTAAGTGGCAATTAATGAAATTAATTCAATAACCCTTATAATTTTGGGCTGGATTCAGGAAACAGAAAATAGGAAATGGAATGGGCCTCTGGCTATTCAGGTCTGCTTCAATAATTAATATGATCATGACTAATTATCTGATTTCATGTCATGTTCCTCTTCTCTCCTCAAGCCCCTAAAAGCTTTTAGTTTCCAGAAATATCCACTATAAATATATCCAGCAACTGTGGTTGAGAACTCCACAAGTGCACTACATGCTGAGTGTATAGATTTATCCTTGTGTCAATCCTACGTATATTATTAAGTAACTGTAACCCTTGGTTTAAGAGCACCCGACTATCAGAAACATTAAATCCTATGCCCTCTCTGTCACACGTGTCAGAATTTTGTATAATTAATCACAAAAGTTGCAAGGTCATTGTAAAACCCATTAACTTAATGATATATTGTGAAATTATCCAAGTATATTCTGCAGCCAAAATTCTATAAATGTTCAGTAAAGTGAGCGAAAGCATCATCAATCATCCATACAGATTCTATCTGCCCACAATAAGTTGTTCGCAGTGCTTATTTTTGGCTTATACCAAAGCCATTTAGTCACAGATACATTCCAGTCTTCACTTTATCACAATCGGCAGAACTAAGTCCAGAGAAGAATTGATTCGACTTTCAGCTGAACCAACATTTGGTTGGGCATTCGACTTCAGACCTCAAGCAAAACTGAGGTCAGTAGGGGTTAAATGAAAATTATTCCTGCAGGCAAAGTCACAGCCCATATCAGGATTCAGAATTGAGGTCATTAATTGCAGCCAAGACAATGTTGCAAGGGTTGCTCATTCTGGAATCCAATAATGAAATGCTCCCCTTTCATACAGTCAGGAATGAGCCTATCAGTTGACTTAGTTCAACATGTTCAGTTCATTCACAACTTCTCTAGTAAAATGCAGCCCATTCCATCCAGGTTTATCTTGGCAATCATTTCTCTTCCCATGATTTGGGCATGAGTAAAAATCTGTCAATATTTTTGATCCCGATTCAATTTGGAAAATGCAGTTGTTGTCAACTAATGGTAATTCCAACAGTCAAATAACCAGCACTTAGTCTGAGGTCACACATGAACAGTGACCAACTCTGGAATGTCTCTGCTCAGCAGAAGACATCATGTGCAAGAACAGATAGGGACAAGAAAGGAAGGAAGGAATCTAGAGAGGGGATCAGACATTTTCCTCTCTACCTTGAAGATAGACACAAAAAGCTAGAGTAATTCAGCGGGACAGGCAGCATCTCTGGATATAAGGAATGGGTGACACTTCGGGTCTAGACCCTTCTTCGGACTACTCTCTACATTTCTCTCTACCTTCCCATTTCTTTTCATTCACCATCTTTATTGATCAATTTTCAAAAGTAACATTTTTTTTCCTATATACATTCACAAATACCTCACAAAATGTGGTGTATTATGTTAATTTGACTTCAGGACACTCGGTGCAAGTGGTGGGAATGATGTGCATTTCCAAATGTTTTGAGTCATTCTAAAAATATATAATAGTTGAAAGGAAAACAAATCCAACCTAGAAGTTTAGGTCAACCCATAAGATCAATTTATGAATCCAGCTGCCACAAAGAATAATTAGAACTGAAACAGACAAAATCTGATGAAATGCAGACAATTTTCTTGTCAACTAAAGTACCATGCATTTAGATCTGGCTACAGTATGATGGAATGGGGTCAATTCAGAATGAATAGAAATAACTGAAAATCCTTTTTTATGATAAAGCTGAAGGTTGGTAGTTTATGATTTCCTCTCTTACTTGGCAACAGATGATATTTGCTGAGACTTGTTGATCTTTATTGGGAAGAATGTACATTTGTTCAACAGTGCCCCTGGAGTCAAGAATGTCCTTATTTATAGACATTAAATCCATCATTATGCTGACTTCCCGGGCATAAAGACTAAATTATTGTGATTTGTCTACATTTCCCCCATTGCAGTATTTACCATGGTGCTATTTCCAATTCTTAAAAAATAAGAAGAAAAGGGAATGAAGCAAACTCACTGAAGACATTTTACAGGGATTATCTAAATAGATATGTGTCATGGCTACCCTTGCCCAGTTCTGTCCAAAATTAGGTTGCTTTAAAGCATGATAATACAAACTCTGTTCTATTATTTATGCATGGTGTTACCAGGTGCTCATATTTTTAGATGACAAACTTTATCTCCATACTCCAATATCACACTGCATTAAAACAGAAATCTCATTAATAATACGTATTTACATGACACATTTCACATCTCTTTTAGAAGCACAACTTTATAAGTAAGTTTGACAACATTAACCTCAATAGTTGGCAGATATGATAATCAATATGGACAGTTACTTGAGCCTTTTTTTGTGTAGATCCTGGTGTCTTTGTTGTTCTTCAGAAATGTTAAGGTACTTTAGGCTTAGTCGGCGAATGCAAAGACTGGATCTGCTGTCAAAAAGACTCCCATGGATGCTACATGAATGCTCCTGCCTGACATCTGCATGATTGAGCAACTTTCTGGGTGCTCAGAGAAGAAATGGATCACTTGGAAGGCTCTAAACATCTCTGTTACTAATCTCGAATGTCAAGAGCCCACAGGGTGGAGTAGGGCAATACCATAGCACTGGAGAACAGTGAACAGCAGCCCTATCCAGGCCCGTACGGAGCTTTTCAAAAAGGGGGGTGGCATGACAGGATTACAAAAAACTTATTGTGAAATAATGTGCGACGCTGCGAACATCACGAGCGCAAAGCGTGAAATCCCTCGATGACAGGGTCCAGGGCCCGCTTAAGGGCCCCGTAAGCTCAGCGGTTTTAGATGCTTTCTGATGCATTCTGAGCATTCGTTTGGAACATTTTTGCACCAAATTTATGACCAATATTTCAGAAATTAACAGGAATCTGAGAGGTAGCTTTTTCACACAAAGGGTGCTGGGTGTATGTAATGAGCTGCCAGAGGAGGTAGTTAAGGCTGGGACGATCCTAATGTTTAAGAGACATTTGGACACGTACATGGATAGGTCAGATTTAGATGGATATGGGCCAAACGCATGTGAGTGGGACTAGTGTAGATGGAACATGTTGGTCGGTGTGGACGTTGGGCTGAAGGGCCTGTTTCCACACTGCATCATTCTATGACTAAAAAGTGAAGAAGAAAAATGCATGTAGATAAGTAGAGCAGATTTGAAAGAGGGGTGAAATGTAAAGGCAGACATGCTTATGGGTGGAAAGGAACATAGGAAAGGAAGGGTGAGAGTGGGCTTGGGCAGATGGGTGAAGGGAAAATAGTCACAAAGTGCTAGAGTAACTCAGTGGGTCAGGCAGCATCTGCAGAGAATATGAATAGGAAACGTTTAACAGAGTGCTGGAGTAACTCAGCGGGTCAGGCAGCATCTCTGGTGAACATGGATAGGTGACATGTCACAGAGTGCTGGAGTAACTCAGTGAGTCAGGCAGCATCTCTGGAGAAAAGATATAGATTATATTTTGGGTCAAGACTGTTCTTCAGTAATATTCATGATGTGACATGCATAGACATTCCTGAATGTTACCCAAACCATTGTGAGCTACTTTGTTACGGTGCTTGCCCTCTCCTATAACGTCTCTGCTGCCTTGGGTGATGCAGGACTGGACACAAGCTTTGGGACATGGTGGGACTTCGGGAGTGGATGTGGAGAGGGTGTTTCCACTAGTGGGAGAGTCTAGGACCAGTGGCCACAGCATCATAATTAAAAGACATTCGTTTAGGAAGGAGATGAGCAGGAATTTGTTAAGTTAGAGGGTGGTGAACTGTGGAATTCATTGCCACAGCCAGCTGTGAAGGTCAAGTCAATGGACATTTTTCAGGAGGAGATTGATAGATTCTTGATTGATACGGCTGTCGGAGGTAATGGCGAGAAGGCAGGAGAATGGGTTTGAGAGGGAAAGATAGATAGAGTCATAGAGTGATACAGTGTGGAAACAGGCCCTTCGGCCCTGCATGTCCCATCTGCACTAGTCCCACCTGCCCATGTTTGATCCATATCCCTCCGAACCTGTCCTATCCATGTACCTGTCTAACTTTCTTAAATGTTCTGATAGTCCCTGCCTCAACTACCTCCTCTGGCAGCTTGTTCTATACACATACCACCCTTTGTGTGAAAAACATACCCCACAGATACCTAATAAAACTTTTGCCCTTCACCTTAAACTTTTGTCATCTGTGCCTCGATTCACCTACTCTGGGCAAAAGACTCAACCATATCTATTTTTCAGGCCCTTTTCTCCCAAAGAAAGAAATTGAAGAATGGCCAGATAGCCTGACTTAATGTCATTGAGTGATCGGTAAATAGTGGCCAACATATCAGGAATTGCTTCCCTGATCTTCTTTGGAATACTAACATGGAATCATTTACATCCACTTCGGAGAGTTCATAGGATCTTGATATTCTGTCTCATCCAAAATATAACATGGAAAATAGGCCAATGCTTCATCACTACAGGACTGGAGTATCAGCCTAGATTGTTAATGCTCAAATGTCTAGACTGGGCCTATCCATGATCTTCTCACTCAAAGGTAAGAGTACTATAATTTATTTAATGAATTTCAACATTAATATGGATTTCACTCTAGTGAATATGCATATGGTTGACATGGAATAAACCTGCCATGAATCTGACAATTAAATACAATGAAAACAGGAATGACATAAGACAAATTAAAATTCCATCCACTTGTTTATTCCATGCTGTTTAGATCCCACTATCTGTATTTAACATCTGAGAGGAAATGGCAATCTTCACACAGATCACAGAGGGCCCGAAACGTCGCCTATTTCCTTCGCTCCATAGATGCTACTGCACCCGCTGAGTTTCTCCAGCAATTTTGTGTACCTTCACACAGATCACTACTGATTGAACTGTAAAGCAATCGTGATTACTGAATAGTTAATTCAGATTGAATTAACTTGTAATTCTGCCCTGTAGTTTATCTTCAATATACCCTTTGAACTATCTATGTGGCATTATGAGCTTGCTGTGTCAACGTACCTCTAAACAAGCTGTTCCGAACTATAAAGTAACTAAAGCAAGAAATGGCTATACAGTTCATCCCTTACTAAAGATATGAATCAGTCTTCACAATTAAAACAGGTATAAAATGTAGTCTTTGGTGGTAAATCTGCGATTTATTCTTGGAATTAATATTACATTTCTGTCCTTAATGTTAAAAGAAAGACACAAAGTGCTGGAGTAACTCAACATGTCAGGCAGCATCTCTGGGGAACATGGATGGGTGACGTTTTGGGTCTGGAGCTTTTTTCAGGTTGATTGTGGTGGGGGGGAGAACACTGTAAGAGAGGACAAAGCCTGGTGAGTGATAGGTGGAGACAAGTGGAGGGGGGTTTTGATAGGCAGATAGTTGGACAAAGATTAGAGATGAAAAGACAAAAGGTGTGAGATAAAGTCAGATGTGAATTACATAGCCAGAGGAAGGAATATAGGGGGGATAGCTCAATCGGCCCGTTTGTGGCACCTTTCATCGCCCGGCGTGGCTTAAGATCAAACTGCTGCATTGAGGCGATCAAGGCTCCCGACGATGAAACTCCCGCCGCACCGGGCGATTAAAGTCCCCGCGAACGGGCCAATTTAAGCCCCACGATTCAGGGAGGACGAAGCTGCTGTTGCTGGAGTTCGGAGTCTGTCACCAACCAGGTCAGCTCCCGATGTTACCGTCCACAGGGCCTACGGCCGAAGCCTCGCGCGTATGTGCGTGCGTGCGGCCACCAAGAAAGCGCGCCCCAAATTGTGTCCCCCCCATGCTTTGATAGTGATTTCCGCCCCTGCCTGGATGGGTGTGAGGGAGGAGGTACAGGAACAGGTGTTACATTTCCTTCGGTTGCTGGGGAAAGTACCCGGGGAGGGATTGGATTGGATGGGCTGGACTGAGTCAAGGGGGAGCGGACTCTGCTGAAGGCGGGAAGAGGTGGGAATGGGAAGATGTGACTGGTCAAGGGATCACATTGATATGTTGGACGCGGTGGCTGGTGGGATGAATGGTGAGGACTCAGGGATCCCTATCCATGTTCCATCTGGAGGGAGGGGGATGGGGAGGGGGAGCCAGAGCTGAACTACGGGACACGGAGGTGATGCAGCTGAGGGATCCACTTATGAAAATCACATTTTTTAAATAAGGAAGTAATCTCGGATATCCCAGAATGGAAAGCCTCATCTTGGGAGCAGATATGGCTGAGAAGTAGAAATTGAGTGTAGGGGATAGTGTCTTTGCAAGAGGCAGGATGTGCAGAGATGTAGTCCAGATAACTGTGGGAGTTGATGGGTTTGTAGTCGGTGGATAGTCTGTCTCTGTGATGAAGACAGAGATATCAAGAAAGGTGTTCAGAGGCAGTCTAAGTGAATTTGAAGAGAAGGTGAAAGTTAGTGGTAAAGTTAATGAAATCAATGAGTTCTGCACGGGTTCAGTACAAATTTTAGTACCAAGTTATTTCTACCATTTGCAAATGTTCTCATGGTCTAAATGTGCTCCATTGCAGGGTGCCAAATGATAAACTTCCAATTATAATTTTCGGCAAATGGTCCAAAAAAATAATAATTTGTTTGCTTTAAGAGTGTATTTTTAACTACATTCACTTATAAATTTAGTTAAAGTGAACCATAAAATTATAAACACAAAATGAGAAGTAAAGGTGTTTGTGTGTGTCTGCTGATTATACTCTGTGTTCTTTCTTCATTTCATTACCTTGTGCCCATGTCTACATTCTTTCACAAACTGTTAAGCTGTGGTTTTTGAGGCAAACACTTGTGAAATATAATCGTACTACTTTATGATTTCACTGGTCATCCGCCTTTCAGCTGCATTCTTCCCAACTTCCTTCATCCCAATGTTCAAACAAAGGTGGAACAACAACGCTGTATTCCTGTTTGTGTAGGAAGGAACTGCAGTTGCTGGTTTACACTGAAGATAGACACAAAATGCTGGAGTAACTCAGCGGGGTAGGCAGCATCTCTGCTTTGAAGGAATTGGTGATGTTTCAGGTCAAGACCCTTCTTCAGACTGAGAGTCAGGGGAGAGGGAGACATGGAGATATGAAAGGGTAAGTGTGATCAGTGTGAAAGAGATCAAAGGGGATGAGACTCAAAGAAAATGTAGAATGGATCAAAGCTAGCTGAGGGAAAGGTGACAAGGAGGCATACAATAGGTATTACATACAGTAAAATGTAATCAGGAGGACAGTAAAACTAGTTGGAGAACTAGGATGGGGGAGGGATGGAGAGAGAGGGAAAGCAAAGGTTACTTGAAGTTGGAGAAGTCAATGTTCATGCCGCTGAGTTGTAAGCTGCCCAAGCAAAATATGAGATGGTGTTCCTCCAATTTGTGTTGGACCTCACTCTGACAGTGGAGGAGGCCAGGACAGAGAGGTCACTGTTGGAGGTGTTTGCTAGGAGCACAGATTCACAGAATTTATAGGGGAAAAATATGCTTAATTGTCCAATGTTTCCTCTACCTTCCTCTGTCTGCATTTTTCACAGTCTTTAACGCAAGCATGTTTAAATGCACATAGCAAGTTGTGAAGATAAAGCTGCGATGCAAATAGAGCTAATGATGACTTAGAGCTAAACTAAATGCTGTCTAGAGCGGAGCTAGACAAAAGTGCTGGAGAAACTCAGCGGGTGAGGAGGAGAAGGGTTTCGTCTGAAGATGCATTACGACCCGAAACATTGCCTATTTCCTTCGCTCCATAGATGCTACCTCACCCGCTGAGTTTTCCAGCATTTTGGTCTACCTTCGATATTCCAGCATCTGCAGTTCCCTCTTAAATGCTGTGTAGAACGTACAAGGTATTGGTGCTTGAAAACAGCCAATTATTGACTGCCTGCTCAAGATGAGCAAGCAAATGCCAATTTTCAAAAAACCTGTGAGAAAAGCAATCGAATCAGTTTATGAATATCACAGCAGGCTAAAATTTAAACAGGTTCTCCTTAATATTTAAAAAAAAAGAAACAAGGCTATAAAAAAGATGTAACGGCTAGGGTCTCATGAATGCCAGTCAGTTAATTAAAATGTGAAGTGAAAGGGCAAGGTGACAAAGGAAAATGACTTCATATAATTGGAATGATGGTTACCTGAAATGATTGCAATCAAGTTAATACTCCGAGGCAGTTCATAAATACTTGTGGTACATCTGCAGAAGGAAAGTTACAAATTATATTAGCATAATAATGAAGAGAGAAACATGAACTGAAAATATAGACTGATCTGTGTTAACACAGGAGAAGAATATATTATTTTTTTGCAATGGCTAATGCTGCTTATTAGACGGAGACAAACACTAGATTGTTTTGGAAAGATTAAATTGTGCTACATAACATTTCTGGAACTCATTAAGGAGGTAACTAAATCAGTATGGTTATTCAAGGAGGAGGAGGAGCCATCTTGGGGAACGGCTGCTAACCGTTTAATTCGCTTTTTTAAAGTTTCTAGTTAGTCCTGTGTCTTGTCCGTTTGGAGAAATGGACTTTTAAATGTGGAGGGTAGGGGGCAATTTTGTTTCTAGGTCCCTAGCTGGCCCGTCGACCCGTCCTCGCGGCCTACCAGCGGGCTTGGAGCGCCGTTTCCGGGCGGGGACCGCCCAGCACCTCGGCCTTGGTGGCGGCACAGCGCTGGAGCCCTATCGTGGAGCAGAGCGGGCGATGCCTTGCCTGGGTCGCCACGCTGGATCGATGCGCTGGAGCGTCGGTGAGCTGTGACCGCCGTGTTCAACACCTCCGGGCTGCGGGTCTGCGGAGTAGAGCATGCGGCGCTGATTTCAACATCGGGAGCCTGGGAGCTCCAAACCGGTGCGGGCCCATGTCGGCTTTGGAAGCCGCGGTCCCCAGTCAGGAAGCAGCCGTTCCAGGTGGCCCAGCCGCTGAGAGGACTCTCCCGACGCCGGGGCAACACCACCCGGTGAGAACGGCCAGGAACATCGGGCCTCCGTAGAGGCAACCTTATGTGGCCTCAATAGGCCTGACTTTGGGTGAACTTCGGGCTGGGGTCTGGACATTGTGCCTTCCCCCACAGTGGTATCCACTGTGGGGGGGATGATTTTTTGTCTGTACGTAATCCTGTTAGTCTTTGTCCAAGATGGCTGCCGTGAAGAGAGAGTGGACTCTGGTGCGCTTTACTGCCGCTGCTCTCTCTTCACATTGTGTTTTTGATTTTTTTGTTTTTGGACTGAATTCTGTTTTTAATTTGTGTTTCTGTGATGTCTTTATTATTTATTTTATTCTGATTATATGTTTTTTATTCCTGTTAATCTTTGTAAGGTGTCCTTGAGATGTCTTAAATGCGCCCAAAAATAACAATTATTATTATTATTATTATTATTAAGGAGCATGATTTACTTTGATTTTCAGAGTTAGTGGATGAAACTTTATTGCCAAATATAATGAAGGTCCAACAGCTTGGAAAAACTGAAAATGTAATAAACTGAATTGAAAACTGGCTTGTTGATTGAAACCTGAGCAGACGACAAACGTCTTTAACTGGGGCGTAGCATTTTGCAGAATTACACAGAGATTTCTTGTGGGTCACCTGGTTGTTAAATGATTCAAAAATTATATTTAAAATGGCACTTCTGGTTTAACACAAGATTATCACATAACAACAATCCACGTAGTCTAGTAATTGACACCCAGGCATCAAAAGCATTTATAATCTTGGATTATCCCAGATTATTTGCTAATGAACCTAGAGACAAATTTATCTACATAAATATGTGTTAATCCGTACTGACATTTGCAATGTGAATTTGCAATAAATGGCTGTTCTGTGGTTAAACATTAACGCCGTAAATCAAAGATTAGTAGACATTTCGAGGGAATCAAAGACAATAAAAATGGACAATAGGAGGAGGGAGGGGACAAAGGACACTGGGGACCCGGTGTGGAGGAACTGTGGTGGACAAAAGTGGGAGTCGGCCTGCTTTGTAACTTTTCAGCGTTGCAGGTGGCTGCTATTTGTTTACATTGTGTATGCAAGCAAAGAATCTCACTGTGCCTAGTCACATGTGACAGAGTATTCCTGGTCCTATTCCTGAACGTAAAAACATTTAAACCTTGAAACAATATGAAGACCTGACCAAATTTCCTTTGTTCCTGTGGAGGCCTGATAACTTGTCATAGAGCAAGGAAACTGGCCCCTCAGCCCAACTTGCCCACACCGACAAACATCTACACTCGTGCCACCTCCTCATATTTACCACACATCTCTCTAAACCTTTCCCATCCATCTACCTATCCGAATGCTTTTTAATAGTTGTTGCAATACCTGCAATAACTATCTCTTCTGCCAGCTCCTTCCATATACCCACCACCCTCTGTGTGAAAAGGTTGCCCCTCAAGTTCTTATTAAATTTCTCACCTTAAACCTATGTCTTCTGGTCCTTGATTCCACAACTCTGGATAAAAGACTCCATACATTAAAGCCCATCTATTCCCCGCAAGATCTTAAACACCTCTATAAAATGACTAAAGATCGATACAAAATATTGTAGTTATTCAGCATCTCTGGAGAAAATGGATAGGTGACCTTTTGGGTTGGGACCCTTCTTCAGACTGATTGTGGAAGGAAGGGCGGGCGGGACTGGAAGCAAGAGAAAACCAGGACAAATAAGTGTCGGCAACAGATGAGCTCAGGCAGGAAGGTTCCCTGACAGGTTGATTGTTAGCTATGGATATTGTGATCCCAAGAGGATTTAGTGGAAGTCACTTTTAGTGGAAGAATGGGGCAAGCTGTGGGGGGAGACATTAAGCCACCAGACTCGTCCCTCTTTTAGCCAGGTTTCTGAAACAGCTACAATGCCCCTGTCACGTGTTCCTATCAATGCCCTGAGTTCATCCGCTTTACCCTTCATACCTCATGCCTTGAAACAAATGCAATTCAATCCAACAATCTTCCCTCGCTCCCTGCCGTGCTACTGCTTATTCTGTCCTTGGAAATTTCTTTCACCGCCTTCCATAGTGAATTCCAGCCTCTCACCTGCCTCGGTCCTGCTCAGTCTCTACTCAATAACCAAAAGTATGCAGCCTCCTTTTGCTCTGGTATTTTATTTCATTCACATGTTTAAACTATAATGTTTTATTCTTAATGTTTTAATGTTTTATGGTTTATTCTTAATTGTGTACTGTATATCGCGTTGTTACTTGCGAGTGGAGCACCAAGGCAAAATCCTTGTATGTGTACACACTTGGCCAAGAAACGTATTCATTCATTGTATCCTATTCCCTGTGAATCTAACTGAAACCCACATGATTAAGTGCCAAATTTTGTGGTGCCCAAGATGTTGAGCTTCACCTATGGTTGATGATTTGCAGTCATTACCCGCTTGTGAGAGCTAAGAGAAGCACAGGAGAGAGTGACAGATTGGAAGGAAGTCAGAGCAATGGTGGAGGGATCTTCAGTCAAGGCAGTGGGGTGGACAGTGTCCTGGGCCTAAGGATGGTTTGTGTCATGAGTTTGGTTTCTGGGGGTGGAGGCAGATCAGATAATTTGTGCTTAGACGGAGTTAGATCACATTATTGGTGCTTGGATGGAGTGGATAAAGGATGATTGAATAAACAGATTGATGAATGTTGAGGAGGTGTCATAGAGTCATAGAACATGGTAATCAGTCTTTTGGCCAGCTGTGTCAATGTTAGCCATCAAATACACATCTATGCTTATCATGTTTCCCATCTCTCAGCACAGCCATCGATACAATGGTGCCTCAGCCACTGCCTTGCAATGCCAGAAACCTGGATTCAATCCTGACTACGGGTGCTGTCTGTGCAGAGTTTGCATGTTGTCCCCATGACCTGCGTGGGTTTTCTCTCGGAGCTCCGGTTTCCTCCCACACTCCAAGGATATGCAGGTTTGTAGGCTAATTGGTTAATTGCCTTGATCTTATTTACATTCTACTCCATGACCAGCAACGACATGTATCCATTGAGCCTTGTTAACCACCGTATCTGCTTAAGCTGCTGATTTTTGGGATCCATAAACACGTACACCAAGGTCTTCTGTTCCTTAATCCTCACTGAGTGTCACCATTCATTGGATATTTGTCCTTCCAAAAAGTAACACTGCACATATTTCAAGATTAAATTCCATCTGCCTATTTTACCAAATGATCAATATTATCTTGTAGTCAAAGACCACTGCCCTTTCCATACACGACACTGCCACTACTCAAGATAGACACAAAAAGCTGCAGTAACTCGGCGGAGGAGACAGGCTGCATCTCTGGAGAGAAGGAATGGGTGACGTTTCGGGTCGAGACCCTTCTTCAGACTGATACTACTGCTGTTATCTACAAACTTACTGATCATACCTCCTTCATGCACATTCATATACGTAATTAACAGCTAGGGTACCAGCACTGATCTCTGTGTTTTACCACTAAACAGTATCAGGTTTAATGGGAGCTTAACTTTTCTGGGGATTTCGAGGATGGACAATACAAAAATCTTAATAAAGATGAATGTTCTGCCAAATGTGCTTTCAGTTTACAGAATACATCTGGTGACATCTAGTGGCAACTTTAACACACTGCATCAACATGCTTTACATCAGGATGAAAACATAAAGAATACTGATTATTTTGTGTTAGTAACCTACAAAGAGAAAATGTATTGTTCTTCATTGCTTTTGTCATAGTAAGAATGGGATGACTTGAGCTGAAGATAGACACAAAAAGCCAGAGTAACTCAGCGGGTCCAACAGCATCTCTGGAGAAAAGGAAGAAGTGAAGTTTCGGGTCGAGACCCTTCTTTGGACCGAGAGTCGGGGGAAAGAGGAATTAGAGATATAGACAGTGAAGGAAAGAGAGATATAGAACAAATGAATGAAAGATATGCAAAAAAGTGACGATGATAAAAGGAAACGGGCCATTGTTAGTTGTGTGTTAGGTGAGAACGAGTATAGACAATGAAACTCAACATGACGACTTTGAGTGTAGGAAGGAACTGCAGATGCTGGTTTAAACTGAAGATAGACACTAAAAGCTGGAGTAACTCAGCAGAACAGGCAGCATCTCCGGAGAGAAGGGATGGGTGACTTTCTAGGGTGGAGACCCTTCTTCAGACGACTTTGAAGCAAAATGGAAAGAAAGTGCTATCAGTTGCAGACTGGCGCATAAAACAATACACAGCAATACAGACTTGGGGTAAAGGCAATACACACTGTGCTACAGACTTGGCTCATAAATCAATGCACACAGCAATACAGACTTGGGGTAAAGGCAATACACACAGTCCTGCCGTTTTGGCGCGCAAAGGTTTAAACAGAGCGTTGTTGGTTTAGCGCATGGGAATTTAAACTAAGTGCTACCGGCCACAGCGCTATGGGTCACAGACTGTTCAGGCAAAATTCTCGTATAACATCACCATAATTTTCTCTGATTACTATGATTGGGTGATGATAAGGTCTTGGGGCAGCCTTAACTATAACATGGACCTTCAGTTCTTTACAATTCCAGTCCTCATCCTGAAGGCCTCAGGGCCCACCAGTTCTTTCTTGAACAAAGACCTAATCAGTTCCCCTCCTTTTGCCTTACTGAAAGTCCTCTCCAATAACAATTTTTCGTTTGACTCCTCTCACTTTCTTCAAAGTCAAAGGTGTAGCGATGGGCACTCATAGCCCAAGCTATGCCTGAATTTTTGTTTGTTGCATTGTATATCCATGGTTGAAAACTTACACTGGCATCAGCATTTCTTACTCTACTACTCCTTATGTCTCAAGGCTGTCTCCTGCACCCATGCAGAACCTCCACTCTGCCCTCATGTTCACTTTGCCCATTTCTGCCACCTCTGTCCCCTTTCTTGATCTCTCATTCGCCATCACAGAGGACAGATTATTCTACTGATGTCAACTACAAACTCATTAGCTCTCGTAGCTACCTTGACTGCACTTCTGTGGAGGTAGGTACTGCAGATGCTGGTTTAAATCAAAGACAGGCACAAAATGCTGGAGTAACTCAATGGGGCTGGCAGCTTCTCCGGAGTGAAGGGATGGGGGACTACACTTCTTCCCACTCTGCCTCTTGCAAGACGTCATCCTTAACCTTCAATTTCTGCATCTCTGCCGTATCTGCTGCTAAGTGGAGACTTTTGACTCAGACATCCGAGAGTGGATGTCTTCTTTCTTCATTCATTGTGGTTCCCCTCGCCTCCCCTCCCCTGCTGGTGTGGATGAAGCCCTCACCCTTGTTCCCTATATGGCTCGCAGTTCTGATCTTGTTCCCCCTCTTCCTAAGAAAGTTCCCCTGGTTCGTATTTTTCACACCACTAGCCTTTGCATTCAACACACACTGTAATTCTCCGACAATTCTGCCAACTTGATCTCACTACCAGTCATATCTTCCACTGGATGAACTGCACTCTGTATTGCACTTCGGAAGTCGGCACCCCAATGCTATCAACATTGAATGCTCCAATATCACAGAATACCTCCCACACCTTCTTCTCTTTCCCTGTCCCCCCCACAATCCCAATATGCACACATTTCTCACACTGTCTCCCCACCACTCTAGTCAGCCTGCTCTTTTCTCCTTTTCCGTATGCTCATTTTTCACTCTCTAATTTCTCTAGTGCCCTATTTCACCACTTTTTCTCTTCCCCAGATCCCCTTCCACTAATATTCATCCCTTTGGATTCACATTTCACTTCTCCTCTCCTTTCCTTATCTTATACCCTTTTGTCTCCTTTTCACCTCCAGCCTTTGTCACTTGCTCCACCGACCAGCCACGCACACCCACATCCTCCCTTCACTCTCATCTGTATCCATCTATCATTTCATCTCCCTGGGATGGGAGATTGCAACCTTCACATGGTCCGCCCTGTTTCGACGAATGCAATCAATCTGGCGAGCACAAATGAAAGATCAAACAGAACAAACTGTCTTACAACTTTAGGCTGAGCACGCCATACGCATGAGGAAGAAGAAGATTTCATCTCCCTGAAGCCCCTTTGCATCTCCATGTACCAACCCACTAATTACATACGGAGGGTGGTGAAGGCTCAGTTGCTGACAGCTGACAGTAAAGATTAACAGAGTTTTGGATGTTAAAGGAAATAAGGGCTGTGAGATGAGTAATGACAAATGGAGCTGAGGAAGAAAATCATCCATAGTCTCATCAAATGGTGAATCAACCCTAAGAGGCTGAATGGTCGATTCCTGCTGCTATATCTTATTTTTCTATATTGTAACGAAAATGAGCATGCAGTATTTTAATGTAATGTCACAGGAGTAAAAGTCTCTTGAGTTTCAAGAATATGATGGAAAATAGGAAGAAAGAATCAGTTCAGACTTGAAATCAAGGTCACCATTAGTAAGACTTGTTTTGTCTTCCCATTTGTATTCCATTTGGTTTGTACCAATCATCTCAGAATAAGTATGCATGTTCTATTCCTTCTGAAAATTGAATTTAACATGAGCAATAATGCTCAGTTGTGATGAAACTGTCACAATTTCCCACAGCTAACAGATTCTAAAATACCTTGGAAAGGTAGGAATTGAGAAACCAGGCATAAATAGCTGGTGAAATCACACTGTAACTGTGGTGAGGGCATTTTGTACATCACCATAAAAGAATCAATTTACCTCTGAAACGCTTCTTCATTTATTGGTTTTCCTGCAGATTGTTTCTTTACCCATCTGACAAAGTAATTTGATTGATTAGTGATAAACTGCGGGGCCGGTTACAAATGTAACCATTTTTTGACAGCATTCCCATTGACTGATTGATTGTAACTGCGGCACGCTTATTTTTTATGACATTGCTGACATTTGCAAAACATTTTGGATACTCTGCAAATAATAATAGCTTGGGCGGGAAATGAATTCCAAGGGGGAAAGTTCGGCTGAAGCGGAACGTTGATTTGTGTTCTACGGTAGTTCATATTCACGTTGCCTGAATAACAATCAAAGTGGGATCACATGGAGAGTGATTAACCTTGACCATTAACGCAGCTTCAGTTGTTTGCTACTATGAAACTGATTTACATGAAATTGTAACAAATTTAAAACTAAATTCAATTTTTGATGTATTCATTGATTTCACCTGTATAGAATATGTGAAGAAGTATTGTGCTGGTCAATTTGAAAGCTATGCTGTTCCCACGAATCTACTTACGTTACTATTTTCATTGAGCCATGGACCTAGACTCCAAGATCCCTATGCACATCAATATTGTTGAGTCCTGCCTTTAACTATATATACTTTCCCCTTACATGTGACCTCCCAAGAGCAACAACTCACAATTACCTGGGTTAAACTCTATGTACCATTTCTCCACCCATAACTGTCCCATCTACATCCTGTGGTATCCTTTGACAGCCTTTCTAGCAGTCTGCAACTCTGCTTATATTTGTGTTGAGTGCAAACTTACTAATCTACATCTATCTTCCTATCCATACTCTATACTATTACTAAAACTCTCATCTTGACCACTTCCGGTCTACATTGTATTTAAATGTGCACAAAAACTATCCCTCATAACGCCATGATTTTTCCCCACCTTACTCACCATTCTTCTCTGCTGCAAGTCAAATAAGTTTTGTTCCGATCGGTGAAATAGCACAGAAGTTATGAAGGTTTATAAATCGTAAAAAAACGCTTCTTCCACTGTCAATAACACGGTGAGGAGAATAGAAATCTGAAGGGGCAGAGTGTGTTGAGCTTCTCGCGGAGAGTGTGCAGCTCTCAGGGAGTGTGCAGCCTGCGGAGCGTGAGCAGACTGCGGGCTGCTTCTGCAGAGACCAGCATGACCAGCTGGAAGCTGCTGAGTTGAACCGGAAGCCTCTGAGTTGAGCCGGAGTGGGACCGGGATCTACTGCATGAGGCTGCAGGTGCGGGGTGAGCAGTGTGAGCTGCATCTGCTGTGACCATCCCCCCCCCCTCCCCACATCCCCCTCCCCACATCCCCCCACATCCCCCTTCCCCCACACCCCCCTCCCCATGTCCCCCACCCCTCCCCCGCCCCCCCCCCCCCCTCCCCACACACCCCCTCCCCCCTCCCCACACCCCCCTCCCCAACATACCCCATCCCCCACACCCCCCTTCCCCCACACCCCCCCCCACATCGCCACATCCCCCTCCCCACATCCCCCTCCCAAGAGGTTTGTGGAAGATTTGTAAATGGAATTGAGCATTGTGGAATTATCTGCAGATGATTGCTTTCCCAATTAGTGATTGGATCAAATTATTAAGTAGCTGATATTAATTGAGCTAAAAATAATTCCCAGATGAAACCGGCAATAATCTTCAATGGTTGTAATAACATGCCATTACCATCTTTGTTTACATGATATATAACTGGAACCACTGTCATGCTTGTATCGATTGGATTGAGTTTTGCAAGATCACTTGGTACCAGCAGTGAGAGAAGGCTGTCTTAATGCCAAGTGCAGTAACTGGCCCCTGCTCTGTATGTTCAGTGAACAATTCCGGTGAATGCAAAATTGAGCAAAGGTGAAAAGGACAAATGCCTCCGAACAGAACCAATATTATTATTTTATCAAGATCCTGCTATATATCCCAAATTAGAAATATCTGAGTGGCAGGAGATAAAAAGCAAAACACACAAAACAAGCTTTGATTATTTTTCAGGTATCTGGGGCCATCATCACAGACAAATCAGAAACAACCTTAGCATTTGGCATAAACAATGCTGAATGTTTCTGTGGCTTGAAAATGATCAAACCTGCAAAGATAATACAAATTCATACCAAACTGGCCCCTTCCCATTTAATGTAATGAAACCATCCAAATCACTAAAATCAGAACATTCTAGAAACACGCAGCAGTTCGGCAGTGTAGATTGAAAGCGTTCCCATTTCAAGTCAGGGTATGTTCTTGGGAATGTTTTTAATTAAGGATTTTCAACGTAAAATGTTAAGTCTGTTTTTCTTTCCACAGAAGCTGCCTGACCACTGATTGTTGCCAGATTCTTTTCTATTTTTATTTCAGATTTCCAGCATATGAGGATTTTTCTTTAAATCGCTGTTTAGATGGAACTTACTTCTCAAAATTTATTTTTTTAAAGATTTACAGTCTTCTTGCATAATGGTTAAAATAACTTAATAAAACGGAAACATTAGTTTGATGCGAATAATCCACTACATATTAACCCATATACACAGAGAATATTTTGCATTTAAGACAAGGTCATTATCTGGCTGCAGCAGCTAATTCCCAGAATGTTTGTTAATGACTTAATAACATTTTAAGAGTTGGATAAGGAAGGGAATGCATGAGAGATCAACAAAGGCAGATTTGATGATATCTCAATAATTCAGAATACACCCATCATTACTTGACATGAGTCATTTTTACACATCAAGAGTAGTCTGAATTTTGTCACCAGCTATTAATTCAGGGTTGACCTGACCACAAGTCTGGCAGAAAGGATAACACTTTAATGGGTTAGAATGTGTAAAAATGTCTGCAAAATCTCCCAGAAACCACTGATAGAGTTGTATCAGATCAGTCATTTGGAAGTTATAAAACAAGTGACTAAAATCAAGTTTATATGGGGTGACAATTCCATTACTTTTCCTATGGAAAGAGCTTATAAAATCTGGCAACTGGCAGAGTTACTTCAGGACTTGTGTGACTCTCCACACTCTGCAAGTCAACCCCAGAGCTCCAAGATTAGGCTGTAGAGTGTTTAGTGAGTACAGAACCAAGACGACAGAGATGGGGTTGGAAGAGGAAAGTGGTGACAACATTTAGAGGCACAAAGAATGATTGTCCCTGTCACTGAGGATATTATTCATGGTGTTTATATAGTTGATTTCTTTCTGTTTCAGATATATTAAGATGAAAGGGGGAAATATGTTAGATTTAAAAGGGCATGATTTTCACACCGGGGAAGGTGGGTGCATGGAATGAGCTCCCAGACGAGCTGGAAAATGTTTAGGAGACATTTAAAAACGTTCTTGGATAAGAAAGGTTTAAAGGGATATTGGGTCAAATGCAGGCATGCAGTTCAGGAATGCAACTCAAACAACCTGAACAAGATGGGCCAAATGGCTACTTCTGTACTATAATTCTATAACTATATATGCTGTTACAATTGAAACCTCTATACATGTTAGTCCTCAATAGTGTGGAAACGGCTCATAACTGTCTTCAAGTTAAGCCAATATTGAATAGTTTTGCAGAGATGGAGGGTTGTATGTTATGTTCCTTTTTTTATTTCTGATATTCTTAAAACATTAAGATATTCAAGTGAACATTGTGCAGTCTGGGTCTACAAAAAAATGGAATGCAACTGAAATAAATGGTGGCTCACACAGAACCATTGGCAAAATAAAAGACAGCGAGAGAAATGAAGGAAGAATACTGTATAAGAATAGAATAGAAACATAGAAAATAGGTGCAGGAGTAGGCCATTCGGCCCTTCGAGCCTGCACCGCCATTCAATATGACCATGCTAAACCAACACTTAAAAGACATTTGCACAGGTACATGGAAGGGAAAGGTTTAGAGGGATATAGGCCAAATGTGGGCAGATGGGACTAGTGCACATGGGGTACATTGGTTGGCATAGGCAAGTTGGGCCGAAGGGCCTGTTTCCATGCTGTATATCCATAACTCTTTGATAGCATTGTACTCCATCCCCTGCTTAAACTGGAGACACAAGAGACCACAGACGCTGGAATCTGGAGAAGCAACTAGTCTGTGGGACAAACTCAGCGAGTCTAGCAGCATCTGTGGAAGGAAATGGACTGGCGACATGGTGAATCAAGTCTCTTAATCTGGATGTTCAACCCTGAGTTCCCCAAGCAGACCATTTGTTGCTCCTGTATAAACTGTACCATTGTTGCTCCTGTATTGGCCATCGGTCAATGTTTTAAGAGCCACTGAGGTTATGGTACTTTTCCCTTCATTTTTACTGGCCTGCCTGCATTGATTGGCATTGTTGTCAATAGCTATTCTTCCCCCATCACCCCTGGATGCCTGGTAACTCTTGTTGTGGCTTCATCCTTTGGTTCAACTACAAGATTTGCCTGAGTGGCGCTGCCCACAATATCTGGATATAAACTGATCCCATTCATCTACAATTGTCCACTACCATTGTCACCCTCTCAAGACCACACAGACAGAATGTTCATCCAACGTTGTCTTTGCCGTCCTCATCCTCAGCATGAAAGCTATTGCCCTCAAAAACATTCATAAACGCTGCCACAGCATCTAGCAACAGAAGCCAGAAATTCTAAACTTCTGGGGTTATAACTAATATTAGGCTTGAAGCAGAGTTAAATACAGTTCTGTGGAAAAGCTGCATTTCACACAGTCGAACATATATTTTCTAACTTCATGGTATTCTTATTAATTTATTTCAGTAAGGTGATTTCATTGTAATTGCACTGCCTGACCTAAAGGAGGAAAGGAAATAGTATCAAAAAGGATATTTGAAAGAAGTGGTTGAATTATTTAACAGATTCAAATTGTGATGAGCACTGACTTTTGATTAGCAGTTTAAACAAAGAGATGAAAAACTTTCCATTTATATACAAAAATAAATGATGATAAGGTGGGGTTACAAATCTACATATAGTTCTGTGTGAAATGAACCTCTAGATGGACCAATTTAGATCATTTCCCTTCAGGAAATGCTTGTGCAATGGCCTGAAAGAAACAAGCCAAGTTAAACACAGCTGCCGGTCAGAAAGTAAGTATTAAAACTTTGCTCTGAAGCCCAGAACATTATAGGGAAGGCCACAAGAGATCAGCTGGAACTTTGTTATCATACCATCAGGAAAATTAGTGACAGCAGCCACATTTCCTGCCACAATAGCTTTGTGCTACTCCTCAACTGAAAATATCATCAAGTACATTCAAGCCTCACAATCAAACACCAGGTATGCAAAAACAGCTTGATTCATGTTACAACTTCCTGCCTTCTCCTTACTGTGAAAAGCCTATTTTCTTTGGCACTTATCCCAGTTACTGAGTGAAACCCATGACCTGATATTGAAGCTCTATCAACTGTTAATGATCTTTTTTTTTTGCAGGCCAGCAGGGAATGCCCATGTATTTCACGCAATGCATGTCGATGAGTGTTTGATTTGCTTTGCTATGCCAAAACCTGTTTCCGTTTACCTTGAGAATATAGTGGGTGTGGAACACATCCTACAGAATTTGGTGGCACACTTTGGCCAATTCATAGAGCATTTAAGTCAAATTAGAATTCAGAAGAGTACAGCACAGGAGCAGGCCCTTCAGCCCACAATGTCTGTGCCGAAGATGATGCCAAGATCAACTCATAACTGTCTGCGCATAATCCAAATCCCTCCATTCCTACATATTCATCAACCTATCCAATAGCATCTTAAAACCCACTATCATATCTGCCTTCAACACTGCACCCCACAGCACATTCCAGGCTTTAACATTCCTTTGTGTAAAAAACCTGCCCGCACATCTCCTTTAAAATTTGCCCTTCTTACCTTAAAGCTATGCCCTTTAGTACTCTGGGGGAAAAAAGATTCTGACTGTCTCCCCCATCTATGCCTCTCATCATTTTATATATTTCTATCCTAAGCCTCTGACGTTCCAAAATAAAACAATCCAAGTCTGTCCATCCTCTCCTTGGAGTTAATACCCCCTAATTCAGGCATCATTTTGGTAAATTTCCTCTGCACCATTTGCAAAGCCTCCACATCTGTATTGGGGTGATGAGAACTGCATACAATTTGCCAAATGCACTCTATTCAAAGTCCTACAAAGCTGCAACATGACTTGCTGACTCTTCTATTCAAAGCCCCAACCAATGAAGGTAAGCATGCCATTTGCTTTCTTTACCACTCTCCCTGCTTGAGTTGACATTTTCTGGGTGTTATGAGTTTGGACCACAGGTTCCCTCTGTACATCAATGTTGTTAAGTGAATTTTCATTAATTGTATATGTTCCCTTTATTTTCAACCTCCCAAAGTGCAAGCCTAACATTTGCGCAGATTAAACTCCATCTGCCTATTCTCTGTGCATCTCTGTGGCTGATCTATATTATGCTGTGTACTGGTATACTTTGACAACTTTCCTCAATCCACAACCCCAGCAATCTTGATGTCATCTTCAAAATTACTAACCAATCCATCCATGTTTATATATTAGTCATATATACGTATATATATACACACACACACACACGTATATATATATATATACACATGTACACACACACATATATATATATATACACACACACACACATACACACATATATATATATATATATACACACACACACACACACATATATACACACACACACACACACACACACATATATATATATATATATATACACACACACACATATATATATATATATGTATATATATATATATATACATATGTGTGTACATATATATATATATATATATATATACATATATACATATATACAAAGGTCTCCGTACAGATCGTTGTGGAACTCCACTGGTCACTGGTCACAGACCTCCAACCTGATTATCGCCCTTCCACTACAAAGATCTGTCCTCTATTAGTAAGGCAGTTATGAATTCATACAATCAAATCACTATAAACCCATGCATCCTAATCTGCTGGATCAGCCTACCATGAGGGACTATTTAAAGCGGCATTTAGTCCATGTAGAAAACATCTGCTGCTCTACCCTCATCGATCTCTTTCATCACCTGGAAAAACTTGATTTAGTTAGTATGACACAACCTTCACGAAGCAATGCCGACAGTCCCGGGGCCGGTCCCACTTCGATCGCCGGAGCCGTATGGAGTTGTGCGGAGCTGGTCCCGACATCCCGCGGGCTACGAAAAACTGACTGTGTTCAAATATTTCGCGCGGCAACGGCCTGCAGCCGCCTCGACGTGCATGCGCAGCATCTCGATGCTGTACGCACGTCTTGACACCGTACACCACGAGCGAACTTCCCGCGGACTTCGCTCGCACTTCACGTCACTCACGCGACCTCCGCGCGGCCCCTACTTCCGGTTTGGTCGCGCTTGCCGCATGCAGGTTGCATGCTCGTGAGACAGGCCCTTTATTCTCCACACTGAAATCGTCATCCTCCAAACATGAGGAAATCATCATCATGTTCTTTTCCTTGGTGAAAACAGATGCAAAGTATTTATTTTGAACTTTGCCGACATCCCCTGACTCTAACCACAAATTCCCTCCATTATCCTTGAACATTCTCCCTCATTACCCATTCGTTTTTAGCTTAGGTATAACTCACCAACTCACCAAAGCCATTTTGTAGCCCTTCTAATCGTCACTAGTTCTTTCCTGCTCACTTTGTATTCCTCTAAGGCCCTGACTGATTTCATCTTTTAAACCTTGCGTACACTTCCATTTTCTTATCGACAAAATGTACAACCTCTTTGGTCATCCAAGGTTCCCTTATTTTGCCATCCTCCTCCTTACTGAAACATGGCAGGTCTCCTTTAATCAACTGGCTTTAATACAACTCCCACATGTCAGTTGTGAACTCAACGAATAACAATTGCTCCAAATGAAATTCCCAGAGATCCTGCTAATCACATCGTAATTTGCCTTATTCCAATTTAGTACCTTCTGCATGGTCCAGACTTATATCAAAACAATCATAAAACTAATGGAGTTTTGATGACTATCCCCAAAATGCACTTTCATTGAAACACCAGTCACCTGGTCTGTGTTAAGAAGGAACTGCAGATGCTGGAAAATCTGAAGAAGGGTTTCGGCCCGAAACGTCGCCTATTCCCTTCTCTCCATAAATGCTGCCTCACCTGCTGAATTTCTCCAGCACTTTTGTCTACAGCTACCTGGTCTGGCTTGTTTCCTAATAAAACAACAAGAAGCTGGTCAAACTGGTTAAATGAGCTAGCTCAGTGCTGGAGGGGAGAGTAGACTCTGGGATGGATGTGCTTGAGAGACGTATGAGGCACAAGGTGCAGGTCATCCTGAAAAACCCCGGGCATCCCCTCCATGTAATTCTGGAGAGTCAAAAGAGCACTCGGAACAACAACTGGTTCCTCTCCCTGCCCTGTAGAACGGAGCGGTTCAGGAGATCCTTCACCCCTGCAGCCATTAGATTTTATAATTCGGACCGCTAGGCTGTAGGGGGATGCATTTTTGCAATTTTTAATTTTAAATTGTTAATTATTGGTCTTATTATTAATTATTGGTCTTATTGGTCTTAAATATTTATTGCTCTCAGGTAGTGTCCACAGTGTATTCTATGTATTTTCTGTCTGCGTTCGTTTTGAATCTGTGGGTTTGTTGGTTGGGGGCTTCTGGACATCTGAATTTCCCTGAGGGGATCAATAAAGTATTTATTATTATTATTATTATTATTATTATTATTATTATTATTATTATTATTAAAAGGTCGATTTTCCTTCTTGGGTTAGTATCGACATATTATTTCAAGAAACCCTCTTGAATACAACTAATAAATTCTGTACCATCTAAGCATTTGGCACTGAGCAAGTCCTAGTCAATATTGGGGAAGTCTTCTTCTTTCGCGTCCATCTTCCATGATTCAAATGTTGACATCGCTGTCATCGTCCGTCCTGAAAAGGACGCCAGCTTCCGGCAACAATCAGTGGAAGCCGTCACTTGTTTCAATAGATGATGGTGGTAGCAGAATTAGCTCAGGATACTTCCAGTTTCCAGCCCCACGACATGGACGCTTCTGATATGGGGCCATTGGGGAAGTTAAAGTCACGCACTAAAACAACCCTGTTGCTTGGCTTGTAGTACCATCCCATTAGAATGCTTGCACAGTTTTTTTTTTTGTCTCAGTGAATGAACCCTTCAGTATTTCCTCTCTGAGTGTTGCCATGAGGGTCACCAAAGAGGCAGATTGTAGTTCAGCACCTCTTTGGTGACACTTGGACTATCCTTGATCAGACTTGGCTGGCTTTACCTACCTTTCCTTTTCCTTTCCCCATTGTGTCCCACCATCATAGACCTGCTGCAGCTCTCCCTTGACCGGTTATCCCGCCAACAGTATGCAATGCAGCATCCTTGTTGTCAAGTGGAATGGCCTCAAGGGATTCCCGCACTCTCGGCCTACTCCCTATTCCGTTGTCACCGTGTGATACTGGTGTCACCTACGCAGGAGACTGAGCAACGCCAATGACACTGTTTCATTAAAAGACATCAGTGAAGGAATCAAGTTTTTTGCAATAATCTAACGATTTCATAATAATTTTCAAGGAAATTGCCAAATAGATTTTCAATGGGACGTGACGTTTCATCAATTAAATTGCTGCATTTCACCATGAATTAGCAAGCATTTAATATCCCATGAATGAAATGCTTTGCCACTATCTCTGAGGAAGGTTTCATGTTAAAATGAGCTGGTGAATAATCATTCTAATTGCTTATTGAACAATTAGCCTGCCGAGCATACTGATGGTGTAACCACAATTTGTATTCATCCAGGTAGAATTTCAGCAATCAATCAATTGAATAAAACATTGCAACAGTAACCATGGACATTATGCATTTTGTGAGTGTTTGCCTGGATAGTAAGATAATAAGTGACCCTAGGAGGTCACAAAATAAGAAAGTTAGATGTGACAATGGATAAGAGCTGCCAGGAATCATGGTCTCTCAGTCTGAAGAAGGGTCTCGACCTAAAACGTCACCTATTCCTTTTTTCCAGAGATGCTGTCTGACCCGCTGAGTTACTCCAGATTTTTTGTGTCTATCTTCGGTTTAAACCAGCATCTGCATTTCCTTCCTACACACCCCATGGCAGCTTCTCTGTGTTACAGCCAGGGGGCATCTATGTATCACGTTTATCTCTGGTCCATACCTACTCTGTAAAAGATGGAGCTTACATATATATTGTCGCTGTTCATTTCTCATGATTTGAGATATGAATTGGTGGAGCCTGTCCCAATAATTTTTATAATGCCGCTAATTGAACAATTAGTGCAGCAGATGTGACAATTTGTATTCATCCAGGTAGAATTTCAGCAATCAATCAATTGAATAATACATTGCAACAGTAACCACGGACATTATGCATTTTGTGAGTGTTTGCCTGGATAGTAAGATAATAAGTGACCCTAGGAGGTCACAAAATAAGAAAGTTAGATGTGACAATGGATAAGAGCTGCCAGGAATCATGGTCTCTCAGTCTGAAGAAGGGTCTCGACCTAAAACGTCACCTATTCCTTTTCTCCAGAGATGCTGTCTGACCCGTTGAGTTACTCCAGCTTTTTTGTGTCTATCTTCGGTTTAAACCAGCATCTGCATTTCCTTCCTACACACCCCATGGCAGCTTCTCTGTGTTACAGCCAGGGGGCATCTATGTATCACGTTTATCTCTGGTCCATACCTACTCTGTAAAAGATGGAGCTTACATATATATTGTCGCTGTTCATTTCTCATGATTTGAGAATTTGATGAATTGGTGGAGACATAGTATTTAATGTCCCACATAACCTGTTTATAATGCCGCATATGATCAGCAGATGGGAAAGCTCCCGTGAGATGCTGCCGCGACACAGCACAGAGCCTGCGTACAAGACGGGACCCCGGCTGCTGCCACAAACAAACAAGCTGCCCGCCAAGAACAGGGACAGAACCAGTGGCCTCCAAGAACAAAGACCAGGCGGACCATTGCCTACAGGGGGGAGCTCGGAATCCCCGAAGACCAGAGTGTCAAGGAAGGAGCCACTGGCGATAATGGACACGAGGGAATGGGCTGGGGGGAGAAGGACTAGGGTGTTGCCTCCAGCACTTTCAAGGTCGGCTGCAGGAGGCACCCCCTCCTTGGACACAGAGCTGACACTCGCCCTCGCCTGGGGCTAACCTGGGCCGACCTGGATCCGGGCACTCCAGTACTTCCAGCATGTGGACTGGACATGAGAACGTTTTACTTTTTATTTGTAAACGGCACCAAAATTTGACATTTGTGGGTTGTGCTTCTTTGTCTTGCGTATGGCGTGCACAGCCTAAGGTTGTAGGACAACTTGTTCTATTTGATCTTATTTGATTGTGCACGCCAGGTTGATTGCATTCATCGAAACAGTGCGAAGTTTGCAATCTTCCACCCCGTGGATTGTGCAAAAGAATGTCACTGTGCTGTGCATACGTGAAGATATAGAACCACTGACTAATGAATTTTGGACAAGTGGCTGGATATCACTGCCACCCATAAATATAAAGAATATTTATGTTTGGGTTAATACTTGTCATGTTCTGCTTTAAAAAAGTGCTCACTATCTTTTTCTGTCTCCAGAGGTTCATCGTGTTCTTGTCAATAACTAGCTTTCAACTTCACATCTTTAACGGTAAGTAATAGTTCCTCACTCTCATTAGGGATTTTTGTCATGTCTTCGGGAAGTCCACATTAATAACATCTGATAGACATTCCTTCATCCACTTCATTAGGCACTGCTTCAAAACTAAAATCAATCTACTTGCCTAGGCTTACTCTATATATTACAGATCCATCCTGACAAGTGAGACATGAAAGGTTCTTTCAGAATGCTTGAAAATGTTAAAGGCTTTAATCAGACATATCACTTCAATCTCTGGAAATGTCCTTTGATCAATGGCTTGGCTCGATCCACAATACAGTCCAATGACACCTATTGCATTTCAGTTTGCATTGTTTTTCAAGAGGGTTTTTTGCTTCTTCACCTGTTCATCTAATGGTGTGACACTGCAGCTCAACAAAAGTTTTAGATTTCAAGTTTGCACCTGTGTTTAAATATTCCCCTTATTTCAGTTTCAACTTCTTTGTCTCTAGTATATGTACACATGGACATTAATCCATTATTATTAGAACATAGGACAGTACATCACAAGAACAGGTGCGTCAGTCCACAAAGTCTGTGTCGAACATGATGCTAAAACTAACCCTTATCTGCCTGCACATAATCTATATCCCTCCATTCCCTGCACATCCATCCAAGGGTCTATTAAATGCCACTATCGTATCTGTCTCAACCACCATCCCTAGCAGCGCTTTCCAGGCGATCACCCAACTGTGTAAAAAACTTGTCCCATACATCTCCTTTAAACTATGCCTCTCTCATCTAAAAGCTATGCCCTCGACCATTTGATGACCATTTTCCATCCTGGGAATAAGGACTATCAACTCTATCTATGCCTCTCGTAATTTTATATACTTTAATCGGGTCTTTAGAATCTCCAGCATTCAAGAGAAAACAATCCAGGTCTGTACAACCTCTCCCTGTAACTTATACCTCCAAATCCAGGCATCATTCTGCAAAACCTCCTCTGCACCCTTTCCAAAGCCTCCTTCTCCTTCCTATAACTGGGCAAACAAAACAGTGTGCAATACCCCAAATGCAGCTTAACCCAAGTCCTATAAAGCTGCATCTAGACTTCCGGAATTTATGCTCAATGCCTCAACTTATAAAAATGATAAGGCCTTGATTGAAGAAAGGCCAGAACATGAGGGTCGACCCTCCTTTGCAATAATCAATGGCATTTTGTACATTCAAGTAGACAATGGGACTGATTCAATTTAACATCTGAAAAGGTACACATACACCTGTTTGTAGCACTGTCTTAATGCTGCGTTGATGTAAGACTCTAGAAATGTACGTGCAAGTCTCTGGAGTGGGGTTTAATCTCTAAAACCTTTGATTCAAAGACCAATGACTAATCACAAAGCCATGGTCTATCAATATTAATTTATGCTTGTAAATAAGAATGCCTTTGGAGAAATGTACAAGCTAAATTTCACCCTAATGGTGACAAATTTCAGTTGGAGAACATTTTGGGGGAAAAAATGATCAGAACTCCTTAAGTTTTAATATAGTCACAGATAAGCATGAATCTGGATGTTGGAGAAATTCCTCATATGTTGCAAAATTTACTAAGCTAATAAAGTATTATTGTATTGTATTGTATGAGTAAGTTCACATCTGACATGTTGGAGTTGGTTAAAGACCAGCTGATCAGAGTTCGGGACTGGCATATTGCACATTGCAGGAGATGAGATAAGGAAAACATGGTAAGAAAACTTTGGTTTACAAGAGTGATTGTTCATGTGGTCAAAAAGAAAATGGAAATGTATATAAGGTTTAGGAAGATGAAAGGAGACTTGGCATTGGAGAAAAATAAAGAATGCAGGAGAAAACTCATGCAGGGAATTAAGGGGGTCATTAAATATCCTTAGGTAAGTCCAACTAAAGTGAATTCCAAGGCATTTATGCATACAGTAAAAACAAGAGGGCAACGAAGAAAAGGGAAGGGCCACTCTATGAGAAAGGAAGGAATCTATGCTTGGAATCAAAAGATGTAAACTAGGCATTGAAGGAGTACCTTGAATCGGTATTTGCCAAGGAGAAAGACATGGAGTATGGTGTGTAGGAAGGAACTGCAGATGCTGGTTTACACCGAAGATAGACACAGAATGAGAGATTAACTCAGTGGGCCTGGCAGCATCTCTGGAGAAAAAGAATGGTTGATGTTTCTAGTTTAGGTCCTTCTTCACACTGAGAGCCAGGGGAGAGGAAAACTAGAGATAGGAAAAGGTACAGAACATATCAGAGCCAGCACTGATGACCCAGTTAAGGTGGAGCCCGCATTGTCCGTTGTTGGCTCTGGGAGATGTGATGACGAAGGAATATAAACAGTGAAACTAGCTGGACGACCGGGGGGAGGGGGGGGATGGACAGAGAGAGGAATTGCAAGCGTTACTTGACATTAGAGAAATCAATATTCATACCACTGGGTTGTAAGCTGCCCAGCTATGGATGATAGTGAGATCATTATAGGACCTACTAATATGTAAGGGCGTTTTGAGATCAGGAAAGAGGTGATTTTGGCTCACGAAGAGCATTAAGGTGGATAAGTCCCAGGACCTAATGGGATATATCTCAGGTTATTAGGAAAGGTGAAGAGGAGAGTATTGGGGCCTTGATGAAGATCACTGTAATATAACCAGTGACGAATAAAGTCCCGGAGGTCTGGAGAGTGGTCAAAGATGTTCCTTTTTTTAGAAAGGCAAATAGGGAAAACCCAGGAAATTACAAGTCAGAGCCTGGCACCAGTGACATTGGAGACAAATCTAAGGGATAGGATTTACTTGCATTTGGAAGTAATCATCGATGATGGTCAGCATGGCTTTGTGTGTGGCAGGTCATGTTTTACAAACTTGATTGAGCTTTTTAGAAAGGCACGAATATTGATGAAACCCAGGAAATACAAGTCAGAGCCCGGGACCAGTGTAGGCATTGGAGACAAATCTAAGGGATAGGATTTACTTGCATTTGGAAGTAATCATCGATGATGGTCAGCATGGCTTTGTGTGTGGCAGGTCATGTTTTACAAACTTGATTGAGCTTTTTAAGGAGGTGACGAAGGTGATTGATGAATATATAACAGTGAGTGTTGTCCACATGGACATTTGGCCGGGACTTTTATTGTAGACCGATCCAGAAGATTAAGATGCATAGGATCATCTGTGACTTGATGGTTTGGATTCAGAACTGGCATACCCATAGAAGACAAAGAGAACTTTGACTAGTATTATTCTGCATAGATTAGTATTAGCACCTCTGTTGTTTGTGATATATATAAATGATGTGGATGAATATGTAGCTGGGTTGGTCAGTAAGTTTGAAGATTACACAAAGGTTGGAGGAGTTGCAGATGCTAAATAAAAGGGTGTCAAAAGTATCCCGTAAGATACCGCATCCTGTGAGATATGGATGCCACATCTGCACCCAGGATGAGGTGTTTCAAAACAGGGCATCGGAGATGTCCTCATTCTTCAGGGAACGGGGGTTCCCCTCTTTGACTATAGAGGAGGCTCTCACAAGGGTTTCTTCTATACCCCATAACTCTGCTCTCACTCCCCATCCCCCCACTCGCAACAAGGACAGAGGCCCCCTTGTCCTCACCTTCCACCCTACCGGCCGTCACATACAACAAACAATCCTCTGACATTTTCGCCACCTCCAACATGATCCCACCACTGGCCACATCTTTCCATCTCCTCCCCTGTCTGCTTTTCGCAGAGACCGCTCCCTCCGTAACACCCTGGTCAATTTGTCCCTTCCCACCCAAACCACCCCCTCTCCTGTCATTTTCCCTTGCAACCGCAGGAAATGCTACACTTGTCGCTTTACCTCCCCCCTTGACTCCACTCAAGGACCCAAGCAGTATTTCCAGGTGCGGCAGAGGTTCACCTGCACTTACTCCAACCTCATCTATTGCATCCGCTGCTCTAGATGTCAGCTGCTCCACATTGGTGAGACCAAGTGAAGGCTTGACGATGGCTTCGTGCAACACCTCCGCTCGGTTCGCAATAACCAACCTGATCTCCCGGTGGCTCAGCATTTCCCCTCCCATTCCGAATCCGACCTTTCTGTCCTGGGCCTCCTCCATGGCCAGAGTGAGACCCACCGTAAATTGGAGGCGCAGCACCTCATATTTCGCTTGGGTAGTTTACACCCCAGCGGTATGAACATTGACTTCTCCAACTTCAGATAGTCCCTGCTTTCTGCTCCCCTACCCAGCTCTCCCTCAGCCCAATGTCTCCGCCTCTTCTTTTCCTCTGCGCTAAGGCGATACCCCACCGGGCGATGGTAAATCAGTCCCGCGGCTCACCGAGCTCCGCGAACAGGCCGGTTCAAACTCCGCGGCCCGGTGCAGGGCGGAGACGGTGCTCCGGTGGCTGAGGCGGCGTTCTGGCGGCGGCGACCTGAACCGGGGCTCGGCCACGGACCAGTGGACGACATCGTCGGGAGCTCGCGGGTCACAGGCTAGTGCCTGTTTTCCGGAGCTCCCGTGGCAACAGCTGAGTCTGCTGGACTGGAGGGCGGCAGCTTCGACCACCCCCGGGCCGCGGAGCTTGAACCGGCCCGTTCACGGAGCTCGGTGAGCCGCGGGACTGACTTACCATCGCCCGGTGGGGTATCGCCTCAGCGCAGAGGGAGAAGAGGAGGGAAGAGACAGTAACCCTAAGACTTTTACCTCCATCACAGTGAGGAGGTGCTTGGTGAACTCACTGTGGTGGATGTTAATTTGTGTTTATTGTGTGTTTTGTTGTTTATTATTACATGTATGGCTGCAGGCAACGACATTTCGTTCAGACCGAAAGGTCTGAATGACAAATAAAGGATTCAATTCAATTCAATTCTTCCCGCCTCCCCCGGGTCTCGACCTAAAACGTTGCCTATTTCCTTCGCTCCATAGATGCTGCCTCACCCGCTGAGTTTCTCCAGCAGTTTTGTCTACCGTGAGATATAGATAAGTTACAGAAAAGCACAGACAAATGGCAGATGGCGTTTCATCCACACAACTGTGAGATTTCTTTTAGTTTATTTTAGAGATACAGCACAGAAACAGGCCCTTTGGCCCATTGAGTCTGAGCCAACCAGCGATGCCCGTGCATTAACACCACCCTACATGCACTAATTTTTTACATTTTATACCAAACCAATTAACCTACAAATCTGTACGAATTTGGAGTGTGGGAGGAAACCGAAGATCTTGGAGAAAACATGCGCAGGTCACTGGGAGAACGTACAAACTGTTGCACTTTGGGAGGTCAAATGTAAGGGGAAAGTTTATAGTTAATGACAGGAGCCTTGACAGCATTTGGTGTACAGAGGAATCATGGGGTCCATAAGTGCCTGAAAGTGGCCACACAAGTAGACAGAGTAGTAAAGAAGGTGTATGGTGTGCTTGCCCTCATTGGTCAGGGCAATGAGGATTAGAGTCAGGAAATCATTTTGCAATTTAATGAAACTTTGTTTGGGCCACATTTGGAATGTTGTGTGAAGTCTGTCCACCCCACTCCAGGAAGGATGTGGAGACTTTGGAGAGGGTGCAGGAGAGGTTTTCCAGGTTGCTGCATGGATTCGAGGGGTTAGCTCTGAGGAGAATTTAAACAAACTTAAATTATTTTTTCCCTGGAGGCTAAGGGCAACATGAAGGACATTTATAAAATTATGAGACATAGATGAGAAGACAGTCAGAACCTTTTTCCCAGGGTGGAAATGTTAAATACTAGAGAGCATAGCTTTAAAATGAAACGGGTAAGGGTTAAAGAAGATATGTGGGCCATGTTTCATTTACCCAGAGCGAGGTTAGTGCCTGGAATGCGCTGCCAATGGTGGTGGTGGATGCAGTTATCACAGTGACATTTAAGGGGCTTTTAAATAGTCACATGAATGTGCAAGGTATGGAGTGAGTTGTATTAGTTTACTTTGGCTTAATGTTTGTGCCAGACATTGTGGAATTAAAGGCCTGTTCATGTGCAGTTCCATTGCAATTTCTCTGAAAACGTCTTTCCGCGGTTTACAATAATTACTATTTATCCTTTGAAATTCCTTCCTGAATTCTCTTCACCATTCTAAAGGCCCTGTCCCACTTCCCCGAGTTACTCACGAACTCTCCTGAGTTTTCCCCTTGATTCAAACTCGGAGAATTACGGTAATAGTCGTTTGTAAGTACTCGGGGCTATTTTTTTAACTCGTGGACATACCTGATAACATACTCGTCCCGACTTGCCTGATATCCCGAATTCCTACGGCTGGCATTACGAGCCGCTACGGACTCCATCGGGCTCCTACGAGCTCGCTACCAACATTACCCGACATTCCCCGAGTTCGAATCAAGGGGAAAACTCGGGAGAGTACATGAGTAACTCGTGAAAGTGGGACAGGGCCTTAATACGTCTTTAAGATCCAAATTTTTTTAAACGTATCCCTGCGACCATGTTTCAGGGCATCTTGCCTATGTAAATTTCTATGTTATACGTAAGTGCAACTCATTCTTCAGCAGATTCTTGAAACAGGCAGTAAAAGTCTGTATGTTGAAGAAGGAACTGCAGATGCTGGAAAATCGAAGGTAGACAAAAATGCTGGAGAAATTCAGCAGGTGAGGCAGCATCTATGGAGCGAAGGAAATAGGCAACGTTTCGGGTCAAAACCTTTCTTCAAAGTCTGTATCTGTTTCTGCAGGAGGGTAGCTTGCAACTAGTAAATTTCCATTACTAAAAAAAAAGGATTCATTCAGTATTATGACATGCTGGCATCTACGACCTGCTTTTTCACCTCTTATACTTTGGACAGTAAGTTGGATTCAAATGTTGCAATGATGAAGAAACATGCCAATCTTCCAATTAGATGGTTTATGACGAAGGCAGATTTTGAGCAGATGATATAACTATTGTAATCACTTCATGCTGGTAATGGATGGATTGGAGACCCGATGTGGTGAAAAAGTATTGATTAACTGGACTGTTCTTCCTAAACTGATGCAAAACGGCTGGAATATAATGAACCAGCATCGATCAAGGTACGTGGGGTATATTAGTTAACGTGAAAAATGAGGTGGCTGGCTTCTCCTATGTGGGTGATTATGTGGGAGATAGCCATGGCCTCCATTTATAATGTACTTGTGTTAATTGCTGTAAATCATGTTTGGATCAAAGCTATATATAATGAACCCAAGTTAAAACTCTAACAGGTGATCACTTCCCCTTCCACACTCCATATGCTAATTCCAACCGTCTGAAATCTGGAACCTGATCGTGAGTTGTGGGAACAACTTCAACAGCTAGCTTCAGCTGGTGCTTGCAACCCATGACTTTGTGTCCTGTGGATAGACACTCAATTACACTAGTGGTGCTCAGCAGATGCTGTCATTTTGATAAAGAATTGGAAGAAAGTACATGTGTAATTGGCACTGAAAAAACACATTGCACTGCAACATGATGCTGTAGTGGTGGAGCTACAGCCTTCCTGTGCCAGAGACCCCGGTTCAATCCTGACCACAGGTGTGTGTCTATAAGGAATTTGTATGTTCTCCCCGTTACCTGCGTGGCTTTTCTCCGAGATCTTCGGATTTCCCTCACACTCCAAAGACGACAAGTTTGTAGGTTAATTGGCTTGGTATAAATATAAGATTGTCCCGCGTTTGTGTGCAGTAGTGTTAATGTATGGGCGATCGTTGGTCAGTGCGGACTTGGTGGGCCGAAGGGCCTGTTTCCAGGCTGTATCTCGAAGCTAAACCAAACTAAACTGTGCTGTAATTTCAATGATTCAACCTGTCAATGGTTCAGAGCCGTTCATTTTATTTGTCCACACAAAGTTTGTACTAATATTCATGTGACAATTGATAAGACTAAAGCATATCCAGATATTTAACTTGATATTACGTGACGAGCACAATTATCAGAAATGTTTATTGAGAACAAATCCTCCAAATTCATTGCAGATGATTAGGGCTGGCACATGTTTATTTCCTAGGTCAAATTTAATGCATCCTCCGGAAGGCCCTACATTCATTTTGTGTTTGAACTGGAGGGCCAAGAGTCCTCTGTTATCAGTGGGATAGCACTAATCAGAGTACAATTGTAATAAATGAAGAAACAATTTACCCTGACTAAGCAGCAAGATCATGTCATGCCCTTTTAGCAACAAAAATTGTCCTTTGTGCTGTAAAAATGTGTTGTTTTGACTTACTGCCTTGGACTGTCATCATGACTTACTGCCATCGTTAGTAAGTGCAACTGCATTCTTATGGGCCTGTCCCACTTAGGCCATTTTTTCGGCGAATGCCGGTGAGTGTCATAGTTGTAACAGGTCGCCGCAAAAACGGTGACTGGACCCCCCTACGACAATGTCTATGACAATGTCTACAACAACCTACCACCTAGTCGACATCAAGCTGCAGCAAGCTACCAACGACCCATTAGGACGTCCACCTACGACCACACCTACGACAACCTATGTCCACCCGCGACAAGCTACGACAAGGTCGGCGACAACTGAGGACAACTTAATACAATTCAGTCGCCGGTACCTGTCGCCGGCTGACGGAGGTTGATGTAGGTAGTCGCCAATGGAATTCACCAAAGTCAGCACCAGCGCCAACCTACGTCATCCTGGTGACAACCTCCGTCAGGCTACGATCATTGGCGTCAAGCCAATGGGTGCCAACTGTCGCCAAAAAGTTTTGAACATTTCAAAATCCAACGGCGACCAGAAATAAAATTACAACTCTTCGGGTGACTGAGGAGACCATACAGGCGACACCCTGGCGACCATGTGGTGACAGCCTAGTCACCTGTAGTCACCTAAAAAAATGCCTAAGTGGAACAGGCCCATTACACTTCCCAATGCAGCTAGCTCACCATTTTCATCCTGAATCTCCCAGCCTTGGCCTGCCATATTGCCTTTCAGTTGTCTACCATTAATTTACATGCATATTCTCTCATTCTTCCAGGAAGAGGCACCTCAATAAGAACCAATAGAGTCAAAATGTTGTTGGAAAAAAGATGATGCAACATTTCACAATGAAGGTGGGGAGAGAGATAGCCATTATCTGAATTGCTATCATCCAGGAACTGCCAGTGGAAAAAATATTTTACTCATTTTCACCTGATATTGATGTGATTAAGAACAATTAGTTTTAATTATCTGCACAAAGTTAATACTAATATTCAAATGACTGTTTAAGGCACTGAAACATACTCAATTATAGACTCTTTGCTACCTCACATCCCACAGCTCTTTTTTAAAAAGCTGTGGATGATGTAAATAGACATCCCCTTTTTTGTTACTCACCACGTTCATTTCACCAAAGTATTTATTTACATTACTCTCCTTTAAAATAAGTACGAAGTTTGAACAGGCCAGGCATTGGCCCATAATCAGAATGAAAGTGATAGAGGACACTCCATGATGTGAATACCATTAGATTTGTTGCTGGGAAATTGTATACATTGGAGGCAAATCTAGAGACAAGGTCAGTACAGATCATGTTACATTGGCGGCTGATCGCCAAGGGTTAAGAATAACCCACGACCCGACTAATCTGAGGATGGGATTCAGGTGAGGACTTTAGTGGGGAACTCCTCACGTAAAAAACTGATGATCATGCAAATAAAATGTCCAGGTCATTCTTGGCTGTATCTATATGAATTGTGAAGAAGCTCTTGGAGATTTGTCACATGCCCTCCTGATCACGAAGTCATTTAATTTCTACATTCCACAAAGTTCTGAGCTCATTCTTTCCAACTCTGAGATGGCATCTAGCTCCAATATGAAACTTATGGAGCCTGGCATCCCACAGGTTCTGATGGCCAACATCTCAACTTTTGTTACAACACATGCGGAATCCTTTTTCTTATCGATGCTGCTGTGTATGTCTCTGAGTAACAATGTTCAACATTGTACCGGAGAAGTTTACCAATATGTGTTCCAACAAGTTATCGTTTGGAATCCAAATTTGAAGGTAGAAATATAAATCATTGGGCCCCCATTTCATGTTTGCCAATCTAGATTACTGCCACACACATAAGAGGATATTAAAGACATCAGTACAAATATCACTGAGACCACTCTGGAAATATATATATATATATAACCTCTTCCGCTGAAAGACAATTCACTCTCACCAGCTACACAGCGGTCACTGGCAGGGTACAATGTTGGACAGACAAAGATATGCAGGCATTAAGGGAACACACAATTTTTAATGAAGACCTGAGAGGCATTATTTTACACAAGAGGACATGTGGAATGAGCTAGCACGGCAAGTGTAGAAGTGTGTACCGCCAGGGGACCTATGCGAGGATCCTGTTTGTTGATTTTAGCTCTGCATTTAACACCATTGTGCCAAAGCTACTACACTCCAAACTTTCAGAGTTGACTGTGCCTGAATCCTTCTGTCGGTGGATCACCAGCTTCCTGACAGACAGGAAGCAACATGAGAGGCTGGGATAGCACATGTTGGACTGGCAAACGCTCAGCATAGGAGCACTGCAAGGCTGCGTACTCTCTCCTCTCCTTTGTCAAGCTTCTCACATTTGCGGACGACACAACGCTGATTGGACTGATCCAGGATGGGGAGGAATCTGCCTACAGACAGGAAGTGTCACAGCTTGCGTCCTGGTGCCATAAAAACAAGCTAGAGCTCAATGCTCTTAAGACAGTGGAATTGATTGTAAACATTAGGAGAGCTCCCCCTCCCCTCACCCCTCGCGCCATCAACAGCACCACAGTCACATCTGTGGAGTCTTTTAAGTTCCTGGAAACCATCATCTCCAAGGACCTTAAGTGGGGGGCTACCATCGACTCCACGCCTGGAGGCTGCATCAAATCGTCCAATCAGCAGAGAAGGTTATTGGCCGCAACCTTCCCTCCCTCCATTGATAAACTGTACACTGCAAGGGCCAGGAAGCGAGTGGGTAAGATCATCTCTGACCCCTCTCACCCTGGCCACAAACTCTTTGAATCATTATCCACTGGAAGGCGACTCCGGACTGTCAAAGCTGCCGCAGCCAGATATAAAAACAGTTTTTAACCACGAGTAGTTGCTCTATTCAACAGCCAAAAATCTGTAGCCTCCCTTTGATCTGGTACTTTCTTGGTTCACGTGCTTGATCAATGGTGTTTTATCATTAATGTCTTATTATTATTATTAATGTTTAGTGTTTTCTGAGTCATTCGTAACTGTCACTGTATGTCATGTTGTTACTTGTGGGCGGAGCACCAAGGCAAATTCCTTGTATGTGAATACTTGGCCAATAAACTTACTTGCTTAATACAAGATTTAACAGACATTTAGACAGGTTCGCAGATACGGCATCTTAGTAGGGTATGGACCAAATGCAGGAAAATTAGACTAGTTCAAGAATGCACCTATGTTCTTGTGCTGTATAACTCTGTATTACTCTTTCAATTAAGTTTGTGTGGCATTTTATATGGTTGGCTGTATAAATAGGAACAGTAATACCTCTCTGAAGACTACGGAAAGCAGGCCTCCCCACTACACACCTACGGACTTTTTATAGGGGGACTGTCGAGAGCACATTGACCTATGGCATCACTTCCTGGTTTGGGAGCTGCAAGGCGTAAACATTAGAACGGCACCAACTAGACAACAGATAGTGAAGACCGCCAGCAGGATTATTGGTGCTACCACTCCTCCATCCCTGCTGGATCATATACAGGAAGAGAGAAGTATCAACAGAGCATCTCCATCATCAAAGACCCATACCACCCATCGCATGATATTTTCTCCATCCTGCCATCTGGGAAGAGGTACAGGAGCATTAGCTGCAAAACCAGCAGGATGCTCCTCAGCTTCTTCCCACAGGCTATAAGACTGCTAAATGGACTTTGCCCCCTGCCAAGTATCGCGCACAAACCCCCACACTGCAGCAGAGCCACTGTTGTGCCGCTGCCGGTCGGAACGCCTGTTGAATGTTTAGTAGAGTGTTTTATTTGTGACATTTTTTTTTTTTTTGAGTATTTAACTATTTGTCATTTTTCATGCACACTGAAATGTATGTGACACTGGTTGAGCAACGTACTTTTAATTGTTTCCTCTGGGTAGATACGATACTCAGGAAATGACAATTCAAGATATACAATCTGTATTACTCTTTCAATACATTTTATACTGTAAAATACAATAATGTTGCTTTTTTTTGTAACCTTTTATGCCTCCATTATGTTCAAGGAATCACTGAGATGATCATTCACAGTGAGAAGCAGGTGGGAATTGTACTATTGAGGGAATTGAGGTGTCTACTGAATCCGTCTCTTCTTCCTGTTCCCCTCCACTCTGGTGTGTACCTAGTTGACTCCTATCCTGCCGTTCTGGCATCCCCTGCCCCACAGCCCTGTCCCCTTCCATCTGTATCTCTCCCTCTGGTTTTACATTTCATTCCTCTTCATCCTTTTGTGTCCATTTCATCTTTAGTCTTTGTCACTGCCAATGAACCCCTCCCCCCTCCCTATATCCATCTATTATTTGCCCTGTTTTTTCCAGCCCCGCATATCTTTTCCAGTTTTCTCTCCACTACTACAATCATTCTGAAGGAGGGTCCCAGTCCGAAAGGTTGCCTGTCCATTCCTTCCACAGATATGGTGTGACATGCGGAGGTACTCCAGCTCTTTGTGTTTTGCTCCAATAGGTTGTTCTCTGGTTGTTAGTACAGAGAACTGTTGCCTCCTCCTTGCTTCTTCTCTCTCCCTCAGCTGCTCCACTGCTGCTGGCCGGGGCTTGGGCTGCATTGTTGCATTGGAGAAACCAGCTGATCACAAAGTTTGGTGACCTGCTCCGCACTTACACAAAGCCACCGTCAGAATAGTCCAGGAAACGGAAACGTTACTTCAGGACAAGAATGATCTGTTGGGTGGACACAAAATGCTGGAGTAATTCAGTGGGACAGGTAGCATCTGGGTACTCCAACATTTTGTGTCTATCTTCGGTGTAAACCGGCATCCGCAGTTCCTTCCTACACAGTGATCTGTGGGTGGCAGTCTCCGCTCATGCTGGGCTCCAGAGAGGATGCAAGAACCAATTCTTCCTTGTCCCTAAGTCACCATCCTCCAATCTCCCATTGTTGTTCAAAGTTGAAATATATGTAGGCACTCACAGAGTCACCAAGGTGCTTTGCGTATGGTCACAACATCACACATGGATTTCAAACATGGGATTCTCCTCCAGTCCTTCTAAATGATTTAGGCACAGTCAGTGGAAGAATTTCACAACTCTTGCAAAGCCATGCAACATGTAAATTGCTGTTTCCTTCCAAGGGAAAAATGCATAACTTCCTCGTTCATTTATTGTGTGTTATCTATATAATTAAAACTCAAATCTTGACTACTTCCTGTTTGCACTGCATATTGATTTTAGAAAAAATGCCACCACCTACGGCTGTGATTTTTGGCCATCTTACTCAAAGTCCCCCTCCGCTGCGCAGGACAAGAGGGTTTTTGAAAAATAAAAGACTTATTAATGTTTAAATAATGTTGAGATTCTCTCTCCTGTCAATCATGTCATGAAGTCCACGCCCCATCTGGCGGGAGGGGGAGGGACTATAAAACCCGGACGTGTAGACTGCCTCAGTCTCAGCAAGATTGTGGAGCAAGAGGTCACAACTCTCAGTCTGAGCTGTGAATAACACGTGTCTACTAAATTGTGAGTGGTTTTACTGACCTGTGAGTGCCCTTAATGTAGTTTGAAAATGTAGTTTGAAAATTTGGTTTGAAAATGCAAAAGTGGTTTGGTTTGAAAATGCAGAAGTGGGTTGGTTTGAAAATGCAAAAGTGGTGTTGCCTTTGAAAAAGCAAAAGTGGTGTTGCCTTTGAAAATGCAAAAGCCATAATTAAAAGTTTAATCTTGACCACTTCCTGTTTGCGCTGTATATTGATTTTAGAAAAAATGCTGCTACGTACGGCTGTGATTTTGGGCCAACTTACTCGGAGGGTTTTTCCCATTGATGAAAAATAAGAGGTCACGACTCTCTGTCTTTGGTGGCCTTGCACCCTGCTTGAAATAGTATGAAACTGCACTTGAATGTGTTGGCCTTGCACCCTGCTTGAAATGGAATTTCAAGGAATAGCTGTGAGTCAACTGCCAGCCCACCAGCCATGAGTGAGTGAGCTGCCAGCACACCAGGCTTGAGTGACTGAGCCGCCAGCCCAAGAATCCATTCAGCCCACAATGTCCATAATAGCCCTCTGGAAACCAGTCCCTTCAGCCCACAACACCCATACTAGTGCTCCAGAAAGCCCCCCCCCCCTCCCTTCATGGCCACCAATATTGGAATTGGTGTAGAGGTGGAATATTGCGTTGGGGGACCAGCCCTCCTGTGTAAAGCTGGGACCCAACGGTACCCACTTAGTCTAGTTAAACATTAAAACTATAATTAAAAAGCTTTTTGCTCATCTATGAAGCATTTTGGTTCCTGGGTGTCTTGCATCCTTGATAGGCATAAAAAACTAGAGTAAATAAGTGGGTCAGGCAGCATCTCTGGAGAGAAGGAATGGGGGATGTTTCGAGCCGAGACTCTTCTTCAGACTGCATCCTGGTGATGTAAGACTGACTTTACCAGTGGCGGTCATATGCTTCCTCTCTAGGTCTCTATGGTATGAAGACTACGTCAGAAAATAGGTAGTCAGGCAAGCAAAATGTACCCTTTAAGGCGGCATGGTGGCGCAGTGGTAGAATTGCAGCCTTACAGCGCCAGAGATCTGGGTTCAATCCTTACGACGGGTGCTGTGTAGAGTTTGTACATTATCCTCATGACCAAGTTGGTTTCTTCCGAGATCTTTGGTTTCCTCTCACACTCCAAAGGCGTACAGGTTTATACATTTATACCATTGGATTGGTATAAATGAAAATTGTCACTAGTGTGTGTAGGATAGTGTTAATGCGCAGGGATCGCTGGTCGGAGCAGACTCGGTGGGCTGAAGGACCTGTTTCCGTGTTGTATCTCGAAACGGAACTTAAGACCCTTTTATTGTGTGTTTTATTGGTCACTTTAAAGAAACACTCACGATGGGAAATACAGAGCAACCTCCAGAAGCTTCAAGAAGGCTTCTCCCATTCCCTTCACAGAAGGTAACAAGTCTGAAGAAGGGGCTCAAACTGAAACGTCAACCATTCCTTCCATCCAGAGACGCTCCCTGTCCTGCTGAGTTACTCCAGCATATTGTGTCTGTATGAGAGAGACTATCCCACGTGTATTATTCAATGTGTCAGGCTAGCTTATTACATCCCTTCCCCAACACTGCCTTAACCGATTGAGCCCCATCCCAGAGGTGGCAGGGATCACAGCACTCTGTCCGCTGCGTACAAGAGCTGCATTAAGTGAGGGGACACCCAGGCTTTTGTAAATGTGTTAAGCAGTAAAAACGGAGGCTGGTAGGAGGTGCTGAGAGCAACACGTTGATGAATGGAATCGCGACGTTCTTTACATTGTGCCCCTTTGCCGAACTGCTGGTGGAGAGAGTGTCGTGGTTTTATGTGCGTTTATAAACACGCATTTAACAGTAAAGGTAGAAATGGATGCTGTGCAGTGGATGACATCATTACATGCGCATCTAACACTGAGCAAATGCCGGCTGCAGTACACAATCTTCTCGACCTGCGAATTGATCCAGTTCTCCACACGGACTTACACTCACTATGATCACGATGGGCTTTTTCAGGAGCTCTACCTGGGGCTTTCCCGGGTAATTAAACGGTGGAGTCTAATTTGTCGGCGTTTGGATCAAATCGCAGCGCACTCAGTCACGATACGAGGATCCCCGGCGGACGGTGTGTTCGTTGCTCTGCAAACTTGTTGAGATGCCAGAACATGACACAAACGAGGACGCCCGGCAGCTGCATGCCAAGTGAAACTGTGCGCACACAACCTTCCGAATCAATTCAACGCCCACAGAAAAAACACGCTCCACTGAAAGCAAATTTAAGGCTTGAGAGAACTCAGTTTTATTTTCAAGGCTTGAGTGAACCAATTGTATGGCAGGGTCGTGCACTTGGCCTTTCAATGGTCAAATGAGTTATAGGTGACTTTACTTTCTGGACTGCTGAGTAACAAGTCCTAATGTTGGTAGACCACTTTCCCTCCTGGGATGAATAAAGTTTATCGTATCTATCGTTGACCACTTGTAGCTCTGAACGACATAGACTTGGGGAAATTGTTTTTGCCTTTTGGCACTATTGTTATTCATTTTTTATGTGCGTGTTTGTTTGTCTGTATGTGTGTGTGTGTTTGTTTGTTTGTATGTGTGTGTATGCATACACTGAACCTTTTCCTCGTTTATTATATAGTGTACTATGTTTACATATTCTGTTGTGCTGCAGCAAGTGAGAATTTAATTGTTCTATCTGGGACACATGACAATAAAGCACCTCTAGCCTCTCTTGGTTGAATGGCGGAGCAGCTGCTCTCAAACCGATTGCGGGGTTTTGCGTCATTTCAAAGGTTGTCGGAGAGATCTTCAAAAGCCGGTGGATAGACACAAAATAACTGGGGTAACTCAGCGGGTCAGGCAGCATCTGTGGAGAGAAGGATGAGGTGAGACCCTTCTTCTTCAGACCGTGTTGTGTTGCCTTGTAGAAAGAGCTGGGTATCATTGGAATGAAAAGCAAGCGCTGTGCGTTTGTGTTTCTGGGTGCATGGGTGGAGGGGTAAGGGGGCGCCCGGGAGCCGCTGCAGTGGCGGCCGGCGGGCAGGGGGTGGAGTGCGGCGCGGCTGCAGCGCTGGGTCCGCCCCCGTCGGCAGCGGGCGGAGGCTGGCCGGCCGGGGACATGATGCGGGTTGCCAGTGTATCGAGGAGTTGCCATGGGACCCGGGGCTTCAGCAAACTGACCGGGCGCCGGTTCTTCAGCGAGGTGGAAGGAAAACAGTCTCCCATTAATTAATTAATCACACTTTGGACGGCCGCAATCTCGGCTGGGCAGAGCAGCGATTTTTTTGTTTGTTTTTGTAAACAAAAAGAAGAAATTGCGAGCAAGAAGTTGCGCAGCGAGTCTGACATGAACTGCTGATGTTTTGGAAGTATTTTTTTTAAAGGTCTCTGTTGCATATCCAGCCTCTGCCGCGCGGCGATGCGGGTAACTCAACTGGCTGTGGAGAAGCAGAAACTGTGTCAGACTGTAACAGACTGAATACATAAGGGTCCCGCATTCAACAGCCTGAGACTCGGCTCCCAGCTTGTGTTTCCACTCCGTCGTTTTCTTTGGAGAATCAGTTGCAGCCGGTGCGAGGCGATGGCTCTGTATTACGACGAAGATGACGAGAGGGAATACTATGAATTTGAACCGCTGCCTACGCTTCTGGAAGACGAGGTAGGTACCGATGGTAGACACAAAATGCTGTAGCTAGACAAAAAAAAACACAGCTTAACAAAAGAGCGAGGTGCTGGAGGAGAGACACACAAAAGCTGGAGTAACTCAGCGGCGTCAGGCAGCGTCTCTGGAGAAGAGAGTCGGGACCCTTCTTCAGACTGAGTCAGGGGAAAGGGACACAGGGGAGAGATATAGACGGTGATGTAGAGAGATATAGAACAAATGAATGAAAGATATGCAAAAAAAAAAAAGTAACGATGATGAAGGAAACAGGCCATTGTTAGCTGTTTGCGATGTGAGAACGAGTTCCAGACAATGTGACTTAACAAGACGTCTTTAAAGTACGAATATAGACGACTCGGCGGGACAGGCAGCATCTGTGGAGGGAATGGACAGACGACTATTCGGGTCAGGACTCGCCCCTCCCCACAAGATGCCTGTCCCACATGAGTTCCACCAGCACTTTGTAATTTGCTCAAGATACCAGCATCTGCAGGCCCGTGTGTCTCCGGCTCTGAATGCTGTTGCTCAGGTCGTGTTTCGGATACTTTAAAGCAGGGCTGCAGCCTGGGATCACTCGGCAAGGCGCCGCTGTAACGCGCCTCGCTTCTGGTCCGTTTCCTGTTGGTCGGAATTTCAGAAAAGAAATATTTTAGACTCGGGTTGAGTCTGTACAGCCACTTGTAACCTGCAATGCAACTTTAATTGTTTGTACAAAGTTACTCAAGCGGTTATTAGGTTGCGAGGAGCACTTAATTCGTTGGTTGAGGTTGTTAGATTTAGCTCTTAGAGGAAAAGGAATCAAGGTATATTGGGGGAGAGAGCAGGAACGGGGTACCGATTTTAGATGATCAGCCATGATCATATTAAATGGCAGTGTTTGCTCGAAGGGCCGAATGTCCTACTGCACCTATTTTTTTCTATATTTAATGCTTTGATTCGAACTGACTTCACAGCCAGAATCTTACAATTTTAATGAATTGCATTTATTCGCCAAAGAGTAGTATTTTCACTTGTAGGCAATGCGACTAAACGCCAATCAATAACGCTGCATCATATCATGTCATAAGTGATAGGAGCAGAATTAGGCCATTCGGCCCATTAATTTTTCCTCGCCACACTATCATGGCTGGTCTACGGGTATCTCTCTCTCCTAACCCCATCCTTGTGGCTTCTCCCCATAACCCCTGCTCCCTTACTAATCAATAATCTGTCTATCCCTGCCTTGAAAATATCAATTGACTTGGCCTCCACAGCCTTCTGATATCTGATTTATAACTTGTAATTGTATAGCAGGGAAAATAGATATATTTAAGAGTGAGTGCAGTTTCTACGCCATTCAAAAGAACACCGCAATGCAATGATGCAAGGGATTTTCAAATAGGTCAACTTAAGATAAGTATGTTGCAAGTATTATTAACAATGAATGAACTGAATGCAGTAGCCTCATAAATTTGGAAGGGAAAATATAAAAACCATTGCATTGCATCACAAATAAAGGGAAAGTTGCTGAGATAGTACATGCACAGCTCTTTGGCCCACCATGTCTATCCTCACCACAGCTGGCCTAAACAAAGCCTAAACGAACCCCATCGGCCCATAGATTCACTATCCCTCATTTTAATTTCATGCTTCATGTATTTTGTGTTTTTATGGCAGTTGGCAGATCAGTTTTCCGCATGGGATAAATAAAGTTCTATTGTATCATATCGCATTCTTCATTGTTCATATGTCCTCTTAAACATTCTTATTATCTGCTACTACCAGCTTCCCGGGCACCTACTGCTGTGTAAAAAGAAAATGAACTTCAAGCCACCTTTAAAGTTTCTTCCTCTCACGTTAAACCAATGCTTACTGGTATTTGCTGTTTCCACCCTGTGGAACAAGACTATCTAACCTGTCTTTGCCTCTTTTAATTTGATATACTTCATATACACCCCTGAACCTCTGATGTTCCTGAGAAAATAGTTGGTTTCCCAACTTTCCCATTGAGGAGTAAACCTATTATGCACCCTGCAAAGTCTCGCCAGATAAATGTATATCTTTTAGCACTCTGTTACCAATGAGGAATGTTCTGGAGCATTGGAGTGTCCTTTTTTTTTTTTTTTTTTTAAAGGATAAAGTTGAGAAATGGTACAGGCTTAGAGATACACCATAGAAACGGGCCTTTTGGCCCACTGAGTTCATGTCAACAACCATCGATTACCTGTTCATCCCACTTTTGCATCCACTCCCTACATACTAAGGACAATTTTACACAGAGGCCAATTAACATACAAACCTGCAAGTCTTTGCTATGTGGGAGGAAACTGGAGCACCCAGAGGAAATCCACGCATTCACAGGGGGAATGTGCAAAGTCTACACAGAGAGCACCAGAGGTCAGTTTTAAACCCGGATCTCTGGCGCTGTGAGGCCAAAGCTTTACCAGCTGTGCCACTCATCCTTATCCTGTCACATTTATAAGCAGGTGAAAGGAAATTAGTGCAATGAACTGGGCTTTGGAAATGGGCAATGCCTTCCTTGTTGCATCTGCAGATAGAGAGCATCACAGTTCACCTGTGTAAGGAGGGTTTTGGGGTTGGGAACAAGGAAACCATAAGCAGAATTCAGCCCATCTAGGCTATCTTCAATTAGATCATGGCTGATCTATTTTTTCCCCCTCAACCCCATTCTCCAGTCTTCTCCTTGTCGCCTTTGATCCCCTTACTAATCAAGAACCAATCAATTGCCGCTTAAAAATACCCATTGTCTTGACCTCCACAGTCATCTGTGGCAATTAATTCCACAGATTTACCACCCTCCGCTTAAAGAAATCCCTCCTCATCTCCATTCAAAAGTTATGTCCTTTTATTCTGATTCTGCACCTTCTGGTTCCAGACTCTCTCATTACTGGAAACATCCTTTCCAGATCCATGCAATCTAGGTCTTTCAATATCTCGCAAGTTTCCATGAGACACCCCCTCATCCTTCCAAACTCCAATGAATACAGGGCCATCAAAAGTCCTCATATGTTCATCCAGTTATAACTGGGATCATTCTTGTTGACCTCCTCAGGACCATCTCCATTGCAGGCAGATCCGTGCTCAGAGATGGGGCCCAAAACTGCTCACAATATTCGAAATGTGGCCTCACCAGCGCCTTATATAGCCTCAGCATTATATCCTTGCCTCTATATTCTAGTCCCCTCAAGGAATCAAGAATTGCATTTTTGTTCCTTGCCACTGACTCACCTTGCAAATGAACCCTTTAGGGATCCTGCACCAGAACTGCCTTTGCACATTTGGTTTCTGAATCCTCTCCACAGTTAGAAAGCAGTCTGTCTTTATTCATTCTGCAAGGTGCATCTCACATTGTATTTCATTTGCCACTTCTTTGCTCACTTTCCCAACCTATCCTAGTCCTTCCGCATGCTCCATGCTTCCTCAACATTTCCTGCCCCTCCATTTATCTTCATATCATCGCAAACCTGGCCACAAAGCCAGCAATTCCATCATCCAGATCATTGACGAATAAAGTGAAAAGTATCAAACACTGACCCCTGTGGAACTTCACTAGTCATCGAAAGACAACCAGAAAAGGCCCCCTTCTATGCCTTCTGCCAGTCAGCCAATCTTCTACCCATGCTGGTACCATGCTTCTAATATCATGTCTCACATGTGGCACCATATCCAAGGTCATCTTTAAAATCCAAGTAAACTTTATCTATCCTGCTTGTTACCTCTTCAGGCAAGATCTCCCCTTAACAAAACCATGATGACTTTGGCCTAGTTTATCATGTCCTTCCAATCATTGTCTAATATATCTAACATTTTACCAACCACTGAAGTCAAACCAACCAGCTTATAATTTTCTTCTTTAGCCTCGCTCCCTGCGTAAACAATAGAGTTACGTTTGTGATGTTCCAGTCCTCTGTAACCATTCCTGACTCCAGTGATTCTTGAAAGATCACTACTAATGCCTCCACAATCTCAACAGCTACCTCTTTCAGAACCCTGGGGTGCAGTCCATCTGGTCCAGGTGACCTATCCACCACCAGACCTGCCAGCTTCTTAAGCACCTTCTCTTCAGTAATAGCAACTGCATTCACCTCTGTCCCCAACTCTAAAGTCCTACCATGAGGTTATCAAATTGTTGGAAATAGAGGAGAGGAGGTGTGTGATCCAAACTGGCGGGTTGTTGTGGGGCTGCCAGATTATTTTGGGGGGAAAGTTGGAATGGGTAGATCATCTTTGGAACCGCATATGGGACTCGAGATGGTGGGGAGAGAATCATTGTTGCGATCAGCAAATGGATGTTTGCTTTGTTTTGCTTAAAGGGAGATATGAAGCCAATGCATTGGATGGTAGGAGGGATGGAGAGAAGGGAAGTCAATGGATTGTTGTTGTGGTGTCAGTGGATTGGTTCCACAAAAAGGGGATTGAAATAACAGGATTTTGGAGGCATTCGATTGGAAGACTGCCAGAAAATCGAATAGTTTAGAAGGTGGTGAAGGACCCAGAGATATCGATGAGCATTTCATTTACTTTGCTGAGTCCTTGTTCAGTGCTATGGTTGGAAGGCTATGTTGTATTGGATGTGCACAGTGAGAATTGGCCTCGGGACAACGTGGCCCAATTTCTTTGCCTCCAACGAGAGCATTGCACAGATAAATCATCTCATTGAGTGTGCTCTCAGTGAGCACTGACATTGGGGCAAAGAGTGGCAAATTGTGTTTGGTCATACTCTGAGGAGCCAAAATGATTTTTGTTTCGCATCTAATTTGGAGAGTGGTGGGGGGAGGGGGGTAGGGAAAGTGATGGGTAGGTGACAATAAAGGGCCAGGTGATTATACATAAGAAGAATCTCATAAGGGCATCAAAGTACATATGTGAAACATAGAAATGTTCACGACGATGCAGAATCTCTTTATCTATCTCTCTATCTATCTCTCTCTATCTCTCTCTATCTCTCTCTCTCTCTCTATCTCTCTATCTATCTCTCTCTCTCTCTCTCTCTCTCTCTCTCTCTCTCTCTCTCTCTCTCTCTCTCTCTCTCTCTCTCTCTCACTCTCTCTATCTCTCTCTCTCTCTCTCTCTCTATCTCTCTCTCTCTACTCTCTCTCTCTGCTCTCTCTATCTATCCCACTTCCGGTCTGCGTTGTAATTAAATTTGCACAAAAACACTACCGTATATAAAGCTGAGATTTTTTTCGCCCACTTACTCACCGTTCTCCTCCGGTGCTCCAAACCACCAAGTTTTGTTCCGATCAGTGAAATATTAAAAATGTTATGAAGGTTTAAAAAAAATCAGGAGATCAGCAGATTGGTCTTCTCGCCTGTCAGTCACTATGAAGGTAATGCCCCTTCCGGGGGCGAGGAGAATAAAGCCCCGGAGGCCGTGAGGAAGTGATCTGTGGGTCCAGCAGCCGCTCAGTGCGCGGAGGTGGCCCGGAGCACAGAGCCTGCCCGACTGCTGCAAACTCGAGATTCTGGGGAAGTGAGGAGTGAGAGTGGGGGGATTGCTCACCACCCCCGTCTACACCCCTCCATCCCCCTGCCCTCTCCCACCTCACCCCCCCCCCCCCCCCCCCGGGAGGCAGGCCACGGCAGCACTTCCTCCCCGCCCCCCCCCCCACTGGACCCTGCCTGAAGCCGTCCCCCGCCCCCCCCTCCCCCCTTGAACCGACCTGAAGCCGTCCCCCTCCCATGGCTACAGAATGCTCCCTCCAGCCCCCACTACAAGCCTCCCTGCCCCCAGCTGCAGGACTAGCTCAAGAATCCATTCAGCCCACAATGTTCAAACTAGCCCTCTGGAAACCAGTCCCTTCGGCCCACAACAGCCATATGAACCCTCCAGAAAGCCCCCCCCCCCCCCCCCCCCCCACCCACCACCTGAAGCCATCCCCCTCCCCGGGATGCAGGACACTGCCACCCCCCCCCCCCCCCCCCCCCCCCCCCCCCCCCCCCCCCACTGTCCCCTGACAGTCCTCACCTGAAGCCAACCCCCTCCCCAGCTGCAGAAATCAACAAGTGATGCAACAAGAAAGAATGGACTGAATAAATCTCCTCTTTAACGTTTAAATAGGTGTTATATTTTAAGAGTCACCAATATTTCAGCATCACCTGACCCCTGAAGTGTACATCAGTTTTGGATGTATTTTTACTTTTTAGTTTAGAGATACAGCGCGGAAACAAGCCTTTCGGCCCACCGAGTCCGTGCCAGCTAGTGATCCCTGTACACTAACACTATCCTACACACACTGGGGACAATTTACTATGATAAGAAGCCAATCGACCTGCATGGCTTTGGAGTGTGGGAGGAAACCGGAGTTCCCAGAGAAAACCCATGCAGGTCACGTACAAACTCTGTACATGCAGCACCCGTAGTCAGGATCGAACCCGGGTCTCCGGGGCATGTATGTAATGCACATGTGTGTAACATCTAGAGTAGAGTAATACACAAGTTCAAAGATGTAAAAAAATTCTCCTTGTGGATTGAATATTTTCTTCAAGACTGCACCCTAGTTCATGATGCATAATTTCCACTCAACTTCTCTCCTGTCACAACCCAGCTGGTAGTGGTTATAAATACAGTTATTCAGAGCAGAGCCCAAGGATATACAACTTTGCAAAGTACTTTGCCCACTTATAAAAATGGATTAGTTCCTTTGCTGCCATTTGGACGTATGAAAAGTACCTTTTTAAATCCGTGTCAAACAAGTGAGCGTTGGGAATAAGCATTTTTGATGAATGCAGAACAGAAACGGGTCCAAAATGTGTAGGAAAGAACTGCAGATGCTGATTTAAATCGAAGGTAGACACAAAACGCTGGAGTAACTCAGTGGGACAGGCAACATCTCTGGAGAGAAGGAACTGGTCTCGACCCGAAGTGTCACCCATTCCTTCTCTCCAGAGATGCTGCCTGTCCCGCTGAGATACTCCAGCATTTTGTGTCTACCTTCGACAGAAACCGGACACTTTGGCCCACCACATCAGTGGCGATTATCAATTGGCCCATCCATTATTTTAGCCCTTCGCCTCTCCTAGATTCTCCCGTGTCCCACCTACACCATGGGTCAGTTAACGGTAACCATTTAACCTAGTAACCTGCACATCAGAGTGGAAACCAATGGTGTCTTGCACAGCAAATGAGGGTGGGGATGAAACCCTAGTTACGATGGTGCAACGGTAGAGTTGCTGCCTTACAGCAAATGCAACATCAGAGACCCGGGTTCGATCCCGATTACGGGTGCTGTCTGTACGGAGTTTGTACGTTCTCCCCGTGACCTGTGTTTACACATTCTCCCCGTGACCCGAGATATTCGGTTTCCTCCCACACTCCTAAGACGTACAGGTTTGTAGGGTAATTGGCTTGGTGAATGTAAAAAATGTCCCTAGTGGGTGTAGGATGGTGTTAATGTGCGGGGATCGCTGGTCGGCGCGGACCCGGTGGGCCGAAGGGCTTGTTTTCACGCTGTATCTCTAAACTAAACTAAACTGCTAGGGCACTGTATTTGATAAATGGATTTGAAATTAATAATGTTAGGATAATTATTTTTATTAAATCAAAATTGTCTGTTCCGGCTATATTAATAACTGCAACCTATTGTGGCACATATGGAAATTTATGTTTTTTTCATTTTATTATGGTTATTCAAACAGCTTTATTATTTTAAATCACTTCAATTAAATATTAATAATTCAATTATGTAGGTAATTGCGTTCCTTGTTGTGTATATGAGTTCACTCCTATTTGGCCAACATGATATAAACATATATGGTAAAATGCATTCTCAGTATTCCAGAAAATGGAGATCACAGGTGAAAAAAAACCTGATAATTTTAATTTTAGTTTTGGCATAAATTATGCAGCAGATTTTCTGTCTTTTATATAACCAACCTAAATATTTAGTCGACATACAGATCAGGCAAGTTGCAATCAGCCATAGCATTCGACGGAGAGAAAAAAACATAATTGTGCCTTAACTGGTGTCAAATAATCCATTACTTCACTTTCTGTGTTTGGTATACTATGGACTGGCAGTAGCACCATGCAACAGTGTCATTTGTGAAACCTATCCAACCAAGATAACCCGACAATCAGATTTACAGGTCATTATTCGGCCTCAATAAATCAAAGTAAGGAGCTAAAGATTGAGCAGGTTTGTTGTGCATTGAATTTGTTTCTGAGCATTGAGATTAACTATCACCTGTGTATCTCTGCACATTTAAATGCATCAGAAAGCCAGAGGGAGAATGCATTTTTAGCGGAGAAGCGAATATGCAGCATTTCAATGAAATAGCGAACCTGCAAATTATTCGCGCTGGAGTTCCTCTCCTTCACATTGCACCAAAACAGAATTGCAAGATATACTGAAGCTATTTCCATTCTCCTGTAACAGTTCCAATCTTTGGAATAATGGAATCCTAAGAATAGAAAATGATAGGCTTTCCTCAAAAGAAATGCTGTGTCAGCTTAAGCATGTACAGATGTGTTGATCTGTTGCATGTGTCCTTGTAGCTGCATACTGGCAGCTAGTCTTTTAAAGGGCAATTTTCCTATCGCTGGAGAGCGCTGCTTCAATGATGGGAGATGAGGAGTCCAGCAGGAAAGTTGTTTGTAAAGAGAGGCTGTTAGAAATCCTCGTCTCCAATCAGTAGTGCTTGGTCAGTGTTGTCAGGGAGATCTCTACGAAGTCTTACCTCAGGAACACATTGACGGCAAGAAATTGCAGAGAATTATGGACGCAGCCCAGAACATCACTCAAAGCAACCTCCATTCCATTGACTCCATCCACACTTCACGCTGTCTCGGCAAAGTCACCACCATAATCCAGGATGAGTCTCACCCCGGACACTCCCTCTTCTCCCCTCTCCCATCACGCAAGAGGTACAGAAGTGTCAAAATACATACCTCCTGATTCAGGGGCAGTTTCTTTCCAGCTGCTATCAGGCAACTGAACTATTCTTATCGCCAATTAGAGAGCGGTCCTGAGCTACCATCTACCTCATTGGAGACACTTGGACTATCCTTAATTGGGCATTACTGGACTTTATCTTGGACTAAATGTTATTCCCTTTATCCTGTATCTCTACAATGTGGATGGCTTGAATCTAATCATGTATAGTCCTTCTGCTGAGTGGATAGCACGCAACAAAAGATTTTCACTGTACCATGGTATATGTGACGATAAACTAAACTAAACCTCCCTGCCCTAATCAATCTTCTTGGTTGCTTCATCCAAAAATTCAATCAAATTCATGAGGCACTATCTCCCACATACAAAACCATGATGACTTTTCCTAATCAATCCCCATCCTTCCAAATGAGAATTCTCTCCTTAGTAACTTACCTACCACAGATGTTAGACTCACTGATCTATCATTCTGAGGTCTTTATTTGCAGCCCTTCTTAAACAAAGGCACAACATTAGCCTCTAGCTTTCCTGCACCTCACCTGTGTCTGATGTTGATTCTTATTCTTAGCCATTGGTCCTACAGTTTCTTCTCTAACTTCTCACAGTCTCCTCGGATATATCCTCAGGCCCATAAGATGTTATCTTCCTTCATACACCCTCGGGCATCCAGCACTGCTTCAACTGCAATTTGGATTATCCTCAACACACCTCGCTTAAAGTTCCCTCGTCTTTGTATCTTTCTCCACAGTAATAACAGAGGAGAAATATACATTGGGGACCTTGCCCATCTCCTGTGACTTCACACATAGATGACCACTTTGATTTCTGAGCGATCCTATTCTCTCTCTGGTTACCCCTTTCTCTTAATATACATATAATATCCCTTTGGGATTTCCTTCATCTTATTTGCCAGAACTATCTCATTCACTTTCTTACCCCAGCGTGTTGTATTTCTACCGCCATGCCCTTGGTAACTCAAATTTCACTGTAGCTTAATTGGTACGTGACAATAAACTGACCTTGAAGCCTTGCTTCTAGCAAGAACATGCTTACATTATGCTCCCACTATCACACTTTTAAAAGCATCCCATTTTCCGGACGTCCCTTTGGCAGCAAACAACCTACTCCGACGTTGTGAATTCCAGTCTAATATCATCAGACAAACAGAAAAGGCTCAAGCAATCTCTCCATGTGATAGTGGCAATTTCTCCAAACCGTACCTCTAGCTTGCATGATTAGTACAGCAGTTATCAGCAGTTTGCTTTGGCACACGAGTAATCTGGTTGACATGTAACAAAGCATTTTGCAGTTCTGAGCTTAACCTAGGCAGTTCATCTTAAATCAATCCATTTCTGAGGCACTGGTACCTACGGTAATATTCATTCATCAAAATGAATGATTTGCTGCAGAATAGTCATAAGGTCATATGGTATAGGAATAGAATAAGGCCATTCGGCCTATCAAGTCTACTCTGCCATTCAATCTCTCTGACACCTGTACAAATCCAAAATCTATCTATCTCTGCCTAAAAAATGTCCACTGACTTGGCCTCCACAGCCTTCTGTGGCAATGAATTCCACTGATTCACCAACCTCTGACTAAAGAAAATTCTTCTCATCTCCTTCCTAAAGTAACGTCCTTTAATTCTGAGACTATGACCTCTCATCCTAATCTCCCATTGGTGGAAACAACAGGTTAATTCCAGTTTGAAATTGGAAATTCCAACTTGATAATCTTAAACATCATTACTGGTGTTGCTGGTTGACTTTTAGAAGACTTGGCAGCACAGTTGCATAGTTAGTAGGGCTGCTTCAATGCACTAACCTGGGTCCTGATGTCTCAGCTATGTATGGAGTTTACATGTTCTCCCTGTGAGTATCTGGGCTAACTCTGATGCTCTACCTTCTTCCCACATCCTGAGGATTTACTGGTTGGTAGTATATTTGGGCGCTGTAAGTAAGTTTAGTTTAGTGGGTAAGTTAAAAGCCCTCTCCCACAGTACGAGTTCATTCCAAGAGTTCTCCCGAGTCCTCCCGATTTATGGTAATAGCCACTTGTCGGTACTCGGGGCTCTCGTGGACATTTTTCATCATGTTGCAAAATCTTCACGAGTATTCCCGTGCTTACCTGCTGTTAGCGAGTCTTCCCGAGTATCAGCTGTTAGCGCTAAGAGATGTCCCCGAGCTCTGACGTACCCGCTACATTCCTTCTCCGTGCTTATCACGAGTTTGATTTTTTTTTAACTCGGGAGAGCTCTTGGAATGAACTCATACCGTGGGACAGGGCTTTTAGTTTAGTATAGAGATATAGTGTGGAAACGGGCACTTTGGCGCACTGAGTCCACACAAACCAGCGATCCCTGCACATTAATACCACCCTACACGCACTAGGGACAATTTTACATTTGTACATTTTTATACCAAGCCAATTAACCTACAAACCTGTGCTCCTTGGAGTGTGGGAGGAAACCGAAGTTGTCGGAGGAAACCCACGCAGGTCACGGAGAATGTACAAACTCTGTACAGACAAATTCCTGTAGTCCGGATCGAACCTGGGTCTCTGGCGCTGTAAGGCAGCAACTCTACCCCTATGCCATCGTGCCGCTGTATGCCATAATGAGTAGATCATGGAGAGAATAAAATAGGATCATTGTTTGATTTGTATAAACCGACAACATGGGCTTAGTGGTCTGAGGAGCCTATTTCATTACTGTATGGTTCTAATCTCTTTTAGTTCATTGTTGTCTTAGAATTGGTTTTAAAATGGATAGTGTTTTCTTTGGCAGAATTTTCTAGGGTTAGTGAAAGGATATTGCACCATTACTTATTTACTTAAGGCTAATTAAAACATTGTTCTGACCTTCTACAATGCTGCTTCCTGCCGTCAGCTGGTTGTTGAACACACATTTGGGAAACTGTGTTTCTGATATGCAAACGTGTGCCTGTGGCTCTGCAACTCTGACATTGAGGCTAATCTTGGCAAAATGCAGCATTGATTCTATCTTGATCACGAATGTTGATACTAAATCCCAAGTTACCTGTAGCAGGTTAAGCTGAGGAACTTGGAAAATGAAATGGCAACTTTATAGGAGGGCAGGAGATAAAGTCAAGAAAACTGTGGGAATCTCGCTTTATAATGGATGTTTACGACAAAGCTGCCTCCTGAACTGGACGGAAGGAAGATGGACGTGAAGGTGGATAGTGGCAGCAAAAGCAATGACATTTTTTGAGCTCTATATGAGGCAGGAACCACACCAATGCAGCTAGTGATTTGACAGCGAGATCAAGTTGGATTGAAAGAATATCTTTTTGTGGTCGGCATGGAACAGGTATACCTTGGGGGCCCATACAAGGTCCCATAACTGCACCTTTGATTTGGTAAAAAGTCTACGGAGCTGATGAAGAAATTGTTCAAAGTAAGGATGCCTTTAGTCGAGCTAATGGATATATTGGACATGAGGAGCTATTCAAGGAAGTCCCTTATACCATGCTGGTATGGATGAAATAGCGAAGAATAGTTTACCTGTCAGTAAATAAAGTGACTGGGACCAGGATATTAGAAATTGTTAATGTGGCAGAGGCCAACAGCAGTGTTACAGATGTAAGTGAGAACAGACTGGACTAGAGCAAAAGGATTAAATCGAGATAAGAAGACATAAATCAGTTTTTAAGAAGGAACTGCAGATGCTGGAGAATCGAAGGTACACAAAAAAGCTGGAGAAACTCAGCGGGTGCAGCAGCATCTATGGAACGAAGGAAATAGGCAACGTTTCGGGCCGAAACCCTTCTTCAGACTGGACATAAATCAGTTGGTGTTTGAACAGGCTGAAACATTGGATGCCAAGACAGCCTTGTTTGTGGGTCTTGGGCAAGAAGATATTGTGGGCATTTTGTCCCAAGGAAATGATATCTATTTTGTCTGAGATTTGACGTTGAGCTTTTGAACTGAAAACTGCTTTAACAAATCTTGATTATCTATGAAAAGAAAATCTGAGAAAAACGAATTGATACAATGCAAGCGTTAAAGAAGGGGGATGTATGAGTTTGTGAATGGAAAAGGCAGTAGGACATTATGTCCCAGCCGCATTCTTTATTGTTCAAGAGGAACTACAAAGCCGTTAATTCCTTGAATTGACCTTTAGTATTTTTCCTTTGGTTTATTGAAAGTCTCAACAAGAAATATTGTGTAGCTCCGAGCAGATGGGAAGCACTTGAAGTCATGAGATGTGTGCCTCATGATAGTGTGAAATGGGTTTAGCGGAACAGCTGTCTTTGTTTTACTGTCAATCCTTTCTTTTATGTTCATATTTTCTGCGCCTCCTCTCCCCCACCCACCCCCCCCCCCACTCCTCCGCTCCTCCGCTCCTCCTCACTGATTTTGCATTGTGTCAATCGGTAAGCTTAAACGCAAGTCGGCTTCTGTACTAACTATATTGTAACCACAGCTACATCGTTGAAATGATTGCAGTAAGCAACTGAGAATTAGTGGCATTGATCCTATACTTCATTTAGTGTTTTATCACCTATTCCCCTAGAAATCTTTTTGCACGGCATTCTTTCTTTCAATGCTATGCAATTGGGAATGGACAGTTAGTTCCCAGAGCTATAATGCAATATTTGCAGATCATTTTCGTATGCTGGAATACTTCTACACTTGTCTGATGGAGGAATATTTTTATAAAATATTTCACAGTGACTTCCACAAATGTATCTGTTAGCTGTTTGTGTTCCAGGAGGGTATAAGTGCAAGGCCACAGTTCAAAAAGCAATCTTCAGGGTTGTACTGAAACAGTTTGGTACAGTTTTGATTTATCGAAAGTATCTGAAAAATGTATCTGCATTTCGAGGTTGCATCAAGGATTATTTCCATGCATAGCACCCCCCTCCTGGGTTTTAGGCATTCAGTTTTATAGAGACCCCACACATACAAACAAAACCCTACAAGGATTATTAATCTCAAAGGAGAACCACTTTTGAAAATAAACTGTTTTCATGCAATCTCCCCACAGTAATCAGATGCCATTGTCTCATAAGGAACCAAGGCTGCCAGTTTCACTGCAGGACACTATGTAAGGGAGTTGATTTTGAAATTGACCGTCAATCGTTCAATTGTTTCTATTGATGCTTGTGCAACGATGTTCTATTAAACCAATTTCACATGCACTGATACTTCAAGCCTCTGGAAACCAGCCATTGAGCATGGAACAACATGATTCTGCAGCCTTGTAACCAGACAGGAAATATCAATAAATAAAAGCTCACATGAATTGGTCCTCATCAACACCATTCAATATGATGTGGAGGTAACGCTACTGTACCAAGTGATTATGTGTGATTTCCAAATTGTACACAAAATTAACCTCCGGATGTCAGTGAAAACTGAACATATTTGTAACTCTGGGTAATAGTGGAAATTATATAAATCATGATTTATGATACATGATTACATCGCTAATGTTTTCAACGATAATAAAAATAAAATCATTTATAACCCCTATAAGTTATAATACAGGTGCACAACCTTTTATCCGAAAGCCTTGGGACCAGACACTTGTCGGATTTCGGACATTTTCGGATTTCAGAATGGAAGATTTTTAGATAGATTAGGTAGGTAGCGCGGGCGGCTTGAAAAGTGTTGCCTCCTCCCCGGAACCGGGAGAATCATTGCATAAATGTTAGTCAGTTAGTCAGGGATTTTATAACCCTTTAATTCTTATCCCCTACCTACCTGGTATCCCAACCTAGCTGGGGTCTCCGTCAATTTTGTAGCCAACTACCCCTGGCTGCGAGGCTCCAAAATCCAGACTAGCGCTGGGATACCACAGCGGGCAATGCCTTACCCCGTTATGTGGCCGCCTTCTTCTTCCGGAGCGTGTAATTCCGTCTTGGAGCCTAGGCGCGGCTAAATCCATCCGCGAATGTTGGGTCGCAAAATTAATGAAGCACAGCCACCCGGTAAGCATTGACGTTCCCCGCCTCTCGACTGGGGTAAAGTTTACATTCCTCCCGCGGGAGGAGGCTGGTTCCCACAATTCGGCCGCGGGCGGGCGCGCTGGATTTGGAGCAAGGGATTGTTGAGGGACCATAAATATGAATGATCTTGCTTTTAAGCATAGTACAGACCTGGGTTGACCGTGGGTCGTTTCGGGTCAAGTTTGGCGCCAAACGCAGATTTGGTGCGCAGACGACATCCTGGAAACAAATGGCCGGTTTTCGGACTTTTTCGGTTTCTGGAACACCGGATAAAAGGTTGTGCACCTGTAGTACAATTTCCAATATTATGACTAGTACAGCTGCTTCCCTTATTTCTCTTTGTAATTTCTCCTAGGTAAATATGTTGCAAAATTAATGAAGCAATCTTCAAGGGATTGTTGAGGGACCATAAATATGAATGATCTTGCTTCATTATTACACATGCCAAACTGTACATTACTGTAGTGAATCCCTTTGTCATCTTGTAACGTGGGTAGAAGGAGAGGGTAGAATCCTAGAAAATCATGTGTATCGTTAATTTTACAAAATGGAAAACCCTAAATCCCATTGAATCCAATGTTATAGGTGAAGATATGTTCCCATGGAATTTTTCTCTCGATAGTACCAAAACAGCTGGCTCACTCCAGGGTGGCACTTAAGAGATTGCCATGTCAATTTCTAAAGGGTATAGACTGTTTTATAGTAATGGATGTTCCCCCTCAGGAGTTGCCAAAGCTTGATTGTGCTTTTAGTTCAGTTCACAGTAGATGGAGGGGATGTCAGTCATCTTCTATCCTGAGAAACTGCTTACAAAGTACCAATCACCCACATTTGGTTTCCTGAATAATTTGCAGTTTTGGATCCCACTAAATTACAAATAGATGTATCGTCAACCTGTCGGACAGTAATCGTGAGCACATTACAAAAACAAAACGGGAAATGTTAAATAAAAACGCAAGATTCTGGAAATATGTTGCATAGTGGCGCAGGGGTAGAGTTGCGACCTTTCAGCACTTGCAGTGCCAGAGACCCGGGTTCAATCCTGACCACGGGTGCTGTCTGTACGGAGTTTGTACGTTCTGCCCGTGATCTGTGTGGATTTTTGTCCGAGATCTTCGGTTTCCTCCCACACTCCAAAGATGTACAGGCTTGTAGGTTAATTGGTTTGGTATGAATGTAAAATTGCCCCTAGTGTGTGTAGAGGGCCTGTCCCACTTGTGTGTCCTTGCCACCAAAAAAATCAGGTGGCATTGATGTTTATGTTGTAGAACAACTGGTTTCGATGAATGTTATTGACCTGAAACATTAGCTGCATTACCTGATGATACTTAATATATGGGGAATGTCCATTTTTTGTTTTCGTTTTTGATGAGGATTAAAGTCATAGAGTGATACAGTGTGGAAACAGGCCCTTTGGCCCAACTTACCCACACCGGCCAACATGTCCCAGCTACACTAGTCCCACCTGCTTGCATTTGTCCCATATCTCTCCACACCTGTCCTAGCCATGTACCTGTCTCACTGTTTCTTAAATGTTTGCATAGTCCCTGCCTCAACTACCTCCTCTGGCAGCTTGGATTTTTTGATGATTTTCAGCCTTTTGGAGTATATAATTATTCTGCCTTCAAAATATACCATTGATGACTTTACGATGTCACCCAATCGGTATCCAAAATCCCCTCTATTCTGCTCACTTCGAATGTAAGCAAGTGATTTTGAAAAAAGTTTTAAAAAGCTTGAAAACAAATAAATTGGGATGAAGGAAAAGTATGGATATTGCATCCAAAAAAATTCAGTGGAGCCAATTAACGAAGGTAAAAAAAAATTAAGGAGATTACTTCTGAATTTCAATAAATGTTGTAAAATGGAACTTCATTTAAAGGGTAATGCAATGAACTTAGAAATTAATAAGTCAAGTTGGAATATTAAGAGTGGGATCCAAAACTGCAAATTATTCAGAAAATGTCATGAGGGAGATGTTTGTTTATTAAAGTAGTTGCTCAGGATAGAGGATGACATGCATTTCCTCCAGTTTTATGGGTTCAGGTGTAGCTGATGAGGCCATTGTGGGTACTGTAAGCTCATCTACAAAGCAGGCAGTACAGATAGATTGTAAATGTCATATGTGCACCGTTGTAATTGAACACATTGCTAAATTCAAGCAGCCTCTTTCCATGAGGTCCGAAAATAGGATTCAGAGGCCTACTGACTGTTAGTCAGCTAAAGGGCCTGTCCCATTTTCACGATCTAATTCACGACCTTTTTTTACTCGTGGACATTTTTCATCAGGCTAGTAAAAAACGCCGCGACCTACTTGATGCCACGAGTACCTACGGCTAGCATCACGACCTGCTAAGCCCTACGACCTTATGACGACCATGCTGCGAGTACGTGTCAAGGGCAAACTCGGCCGAGGTTGTGAATTAGGTTGTGAAAGTGGGACGGCCCTTAACATTGGTACTTTATTCAGTTGTACAAGCATCGGTGCTGTAGCTACCATTTAAGAGTAGATTTTATTAATAAACATTATTTTCCCAGAAATAGATTGCTTTTGGAGCCAGATGGAAGCATGAAACACTTGACTCTTCTGCGGGTTGTTACATATATAGGAGTGTTTAGTTCTCTGAGAAATCATGAAATGATCAGTCTATGAATCCCTACACCGCCTTGTACTCTATTTCAAGGAAAGAGTGTGAGTTATCAGAAACAATATTAGAACTCTTTAAAAACACCTCTATTCTGCTCACTTTGAATGTAAGGGATTCTTGAAAACATTTTTTTTTTTTTAAAGCTTGAAAAACAAACGAATTGGGATGAAAGCACAGAATGGATTATTGCATCCAAAATAGAATCAGTGGAGCCAATTTAAAAAAAAAAAAAAAAAAAATTAAAATCCTTACTTCTGCATTTCAAGAACTCAAGGTCGCAAGAACTCACAAACAAGGCTTTAGTTCCTTTACACTGCAGAGACATGCGGACTAATTTTCATGACATGAACTTGGCTTACTGAAGCTCTGTATTGTTGACAGTGCTCATTCAGCTGATGTGCATTTAGGGTTGGATTCAGTCAGGACATTAATTAATTATATACCAGATTCTATACCCAGAGCTGCCAACTCTCATGCATTGAGCGTGAGAATCGCGCATTTCGCCAAATTCTCATGCTCCCATGTTGATCACAGAATTTCCCATGCTCTGTCATGAGAAATACTGTGATCAACGAGAATTTCAAAACTAATATCAACTGCATGGGCCGCGTGTGTTGGAGAGCCCGGGCGGAGGGAGGGATGGAAGTAGAAGCAGCGGCGGGGACGGATGCGGACAGGGAGCCAGGGCGGGCGAGTGTTTGCCGGGCTGTCGAGTGTTTGCCGGGCTGTCGAGTGTTTGCCGGGCTGTCGAGTGTTTGCCGGGCTGTCGAGTGTTTGCTGGGCTGGCTTGTGTTTGCCGGGCTGGCTTGTGTTTGCCGGGCTGTCGAGTGTTTGCCGGGCTGTCGAGTGTTTGCCGGGCTGTCGAGTGTTTGCCGGGCTGTCGAGTGTTTGCTGGGCTGGCTTGTGTTTGCCGGGCTGGCTTGTGTTTGCCGGGCTGGCGAGTTGCTCGCTGCAGCTCCAGCCATGGAGCAGCCTCGGTGCAAGAGTCCTGGGCTGTTGGAGGTGTCGGAAGCGTTGCGCCGCTGCCGTAAGATTCTCTATGCCGAATTTGCCCTGGTGACTGGCATAGACCAGGCTGTGGCTCGGTGCATACTGGAGGACAACCAGTGGCTGATGGAAAGAGGTACCAAATACTGCGTCGAAGCGGTGGAAGATAGTGGCCTTCAAATGGGGGGTGGTTGGAGAAAGCATCCTGCTTCTCCGTTAGATTTTCACTTACTGTAACTGCAGGAAAAATGTTCCCGATGTTGGGGTGTTCAGAACCAAGGATCACACAGCTTAAGAATAAGGGTTTGGCCATTTAGGACTGAGATGAGGACAAACTATCTTCATCCAGAGAGTTGTGAATCAGCCACAGAAGGCAGTGGAGGCCAATTCACTGGATGTTTTCAGGATATAGTTACATTTAGCTCTTGGGGTTAGCGAAATCAAGGGATATGAGGAAAAAACAGGAAAGAGGTACTGATTTTAGATGAACGGCCATGTTCATATTGAATGGCAGTGCTGGCTCGAAGGGCCGAATGGCCTATTCCTGCACCTTTTCTATGTTTCTATGCTTGAGTATATGGAACTAAAACTCGACCACTTCATTTTGAAGCATTCATACATGGTGGAGGTATAATGTAGTCATAGAGTGATACAATGTGAAAACAGGCCCTTCGGCCCAACTTGCCCACACTCGCCAACATCCCAGCTACACTACCTGCTTTTGGTTCATATCCCTACAAACCTGTCCTATCCATATAACTGTTTCTTAAATGTTGGGATAGTCCCTGCCTCAACTGCCTCCTCTGGCAACTTGTTCCGTGCACCCATCACCCTATGTATGGAAAAGGTTACCCCTTAAAAATCTTAAAAATACTTCAAACAAAATACATTGAAATCATTCTTCTACAATGCACTAAAACATGATTTTAATACCAAATTTTAAAAAGTTCCTACCGTGGGAGGGAGACACTCCCCTCCCCACTCGGTCGCTCCACTCCCTCGCCAGTTACCCCCAAGGCCAGTGATCGCTCAGCCCCCCCCCACTTTCAAAAACGTTCCGTGGCCCGCGGTTCAGACGCAGAGCACTGCCAGATGTCAGTTGAGATCTGAGACCAGTTGTCCATGATGTCTGGATCTCAATGCTCAGCGGAGTTGGCTAATGTTATTGATTTGTAATTAGCCTGATTTGTAATTAATTGACAAAACCTTAATTTATTAATCCAGAATATCCAGGCGATGGGATAAGTGTAATATTAAAATGACATGCAACATACAGCCGCGATAACCCATTATTTCCTTCAGTTAAATATTGGGAAGGTAGCACTATTGTCATTTGCCACTCAACTATTATGTTTGTGTACCACACTGACTATTTCTAACCCCCTGCCCCCCTCCCAATTCCTGCGACAGATTGAATAGAAATGTTCCCAATCTCATTGTTTTATTAATTGAACACATAGATGAACATAAGAACATCCTCAAGGAATGTAATCAGATGGAAACTGATTCAGATGTGATGTTTAAGAGCTTGTTCAAAGAAGGGGCATATTTTAAAGGAGTGACTGAGATACTTGCAGGGGAATGTGGGAGGAGGTTATTATTTGTCTTTAGTTTTAGCTTGAACCAGGACATCTGAAGATTCAAAGATTAATATAGTAATTACGCTGATACTGACTCCAACCAACCATGTAATGAATATCATCCATTCCGGAGGTTTATTTTTCTGATGCCATTTAAACTTCACTTGGATTCCAATCACTTCAATGTAAAAGTAATTGGGGATGGGGAGCATTGGAACAAAAAAATGCACTTGGTACATATTAACTGTAATATAATAATGTATGCATGTTGGGAAGTGCAATCAAAACAAAGATCTTTTTATCATTGTTGTTTTATGAATACCACAGAAAATATTATGTACTCTCAGGATCACATTAAATAGAATATTATTGCTTAAATATATAGTTATTGGACTTTGCATTTCGGAAAAGCCCCAGCTGAGAGGAAGATAGCAAAATACTGAAAATATTGGGGGTGAAAATGACTTCAGGACAGTTTGTTAGGAAAATGAAGGAAATGGTAACAGAATACTTATACAGCTGTGTGAGTATAATTTTATGGATGAGAAATTGTGTTCAACCAATTGATCAACAAAATTTGGTCTGTGAAGTGCCCCATAAAAGACTACTGCATTGGTTAAGCACCTGTGGACTTGAACGTAGTAGTTTAAGTCCAGGGGGTCAGATATGGGGCTTTATGTGTGGGCCAGCTGTATTGTCAGTGCAGAGGGGCTTGGAGCAAGGCCAAGTGTGCATCCAGAGTCAAGGTCTGGAATAGTACTAAGTGTGCAGTCAAAGCTGGAACAATGGGAGTGTTCAGCAGTGTGAACCTAAGCAGGTAAGCAGCTATGATCAGGGTAGAATGGGGGGCCAGGTGTAAGGCTGGACTCGGGATCAGGAATGAGATAAGGTATACAACTGGAGTCAGGGTCGGGAGTAGTACCAGGTGTGCAGTGAGACCCAGGTTGGTCAACATGAGCCAAGTGCTTGATTATAATCTGATTTCCATACATGAATACACTAAGATCATTCATGTGCAGCACCTGTTGACCAGAGCCTGGCTCTACTGTGGAATGTACTTAGGAATGTAATTTAGCCTAACCTTATTCATAGCTAATACAATTTAAAGCATAAATGTTGCATTCAAGTGTAAGTTAAAAGACTCACTACAGTATGCACCAGATTGCACAATTTCAAGCTGAAAAATGCAAAAGCTCCATACTAATGGGAGGGGGTGATACCCCCTCCCACACCCTACCCCCTCCCACACAACCACTTGCTGGTTTGGAATGACGGTTAGAACCATGATTTACTGGTTGCAATTGTTGGATTAGCAGACACCCAAAGGTTGGCTGTGGTGAATCAGGGCTGTTCTTGGGCCAACAAATGCAGGATGTGGTTGCAAAGGATAAGCATCAACAGAGTGTAATTTTTATTTTCTAATCCATTTGCAAATAATAGGCAGTATATAACAACATGTTCCCAACCAACATAGAACAGTACAGCACAGGAACAGGCCCTTCGGCCCACAAGTTTGTTGCCGGACATGAGGCCAAGTTAAATCAATCTCCTCTGCCTGCTGTGAAACATATCCCTAATCTCCTCTATCTGTGTGTGATTCCATCGCCGGCCCCATATCTGAAATGCTACTATCATATCTGCCTCCACCACCACCACTGGGAGCATTTTCCAGGCACCAACCACTCACTATGTTTTTTAAAAAAAAGGGCTTGCTCAGCACATCTCCTTTAAACTTTGCCCCTCACACCATAAAACAATGTCCTCCAGTCTTTGACATTTACACCCTGGGGAAAAAGATCCTCACTGTCCACTCTATCTGTGCCTCTCGTATTTTTATATTGAGAGTCTCAATATAATTTTATACTGAGAGTCTCCCCTCAGCCTTTGATGCTCCTGAGAAAGCAATCTAAATTTGTCCAGCCTTTACTTGCAGCTAATACCTTCTAATCCAGGCAGCAGTTTGTAAATCTTTTCCGCATCCTCCCCAAATCGTCTACATCATAATCTCCATTCAGTACTCTATATGTGGGCTAACCAAAGTGCTATAAAGCTGCAACATGACTTCCCGACTCTCATACTCAATGCCTTGACTGATGAAGGCAAGCATACCAGTGCTGTTAAGAGCCTTGCCATTGCGTACAGTTTTGGTCTCCAAATCTGAGGAAGGACATTATTGCCATAGAGGGAGTACAGAGAAGGTTCACCAGACTGATTCCTGGGATGTCAGGACTGTCTTATGAAGAAAGACTGGATAGACTTGGTTTATACTCTCTAGAATTTAGGAGATTGAGAGGGGATCTTATAGAAACTTTACAAAATTCTAAATTGGTTGGACAGGCTAGATGCAGGAAGATTGCTCTCGATGTTGGGGAAGTCCAGGACAAGGGGTCACAGCTTAAGGATAAGGGGGAAATCCTTTAAAACCGAGATGAGAAGAACTTTTTTCACACAGAGAGTGGTGAATCTCTGGAACTCTCTGCCACAGAGGGCAGTTGAGGCCAGTTCATTGGCTATATTTAAGAGGGAGTTAGATGTGGCCCTTGTGGCTAAGGGGATCAGAGGGTATGGAGAGAAGGCAGGTACGGGATACTGAGTTGGATGATCAGCCATGATCATATTGAATGGCGGTGCAGGCTCGAAGGGCCGAATGGCCTACTCCTGCACCTAATTTCTATGTTTCTATTAGCAAATTGTGAGCCGCCTTGACCACCAGTGTTTTCAGAAACTTTCATCTCTGACCCTTGTGTGGAGCACCTCAGAGACCTGACAACATGTGTTCTTCGCGGTTACCTCTGGATTTCCAAGCTACTGGCCTTGATTTTGCTTCCAGCACTAATTAGTGGTTGATACGGCCCATTCCATGCAATCTGATGGTGCTCGAACCAAATAAACAATGAACTACAGAAATACTAAATAACTGACCCACGTCCTACCATTACCAACTCACCTATAGAATCAAGGACACAATGTTAGAATACTATATTTGGCTAGAAGGACCCAAACCAAAATGCCACCTACCCATGTTTTTCAGAGATGCTGCCCGACCTGCGGAGTTACTCCAGCACTTTTTTTTTTCTCACAGCTTTCATTCTTTTTTAATCATGGGATGAAGAAAATGTGGAGATAAAATTGGCTGAAGAGTGAAATGGATCCTGTGCCGTTACTACCAAGCTAGGTTAGACTCATGTCCGTAGACATAAGTAGAGCTTAAAATGGCTGTGCAGAGAGACCAGAATTAACAATTCATAAGATCGCTAGGCATGGGAACCTATAATTAAACAACGGTATTAATAAATACTGGCATAAAGTAGAATTGGTTACAATTGATGTTTAAATAACTAGGTTAAAAGAAACCACAATTTTTGGATGTTCTCTTTATGTTACTGATTTAGTGTAAAATCTACAAAGGCACTGGTTTTTTTTAATTAATCAAAAAATGTATTCAATTATTAAAAAATAATATTTACACTACAATAAAACAAGCCAGAACCCACCACCATAACACAAGGCAAACAAATATCCTAAATAAACTATGTTACGATCCTTATTGAGGATGCATTCAATCCCCTGCGGTTCCCAGCGGTCCCGGAAATCCCCCAGGGTGCCTGTGGACAGGGCGTAGTCCCTCTGTAACCCCACCCAGGCACGGACTTAACCCCAGAGCCCTCTACCGCCTGGCACTGTGACTTGCCATGATGGTCAGCTTGGCCAGGCCCAGGAGCAAACCAACCAGGACATCTTCAGCCCTACCCTCTCCCCTATGCGGAGGGTGTCCAAAGATGAGGATGGTGGGTGAAAAATGCAGCCAGAAGGCAAGGAGCAGCCCCTTTAGGTATTGAAACAGTGTCTGTAGCCTCACGCACTCCATGTACACGTGGTACACAGACTCTTCCAGCCCGCAAACATGGCAGGCGGCTGGTGAGTCTGTGAACCGTGAGAGAAACAGGTTGCAGGGAACTCCTCAGTGTAATACCCTTCACCCCAGGTCCCCGATGTAGAGGGGGGAATCCCTGCGTAGAGGGACCACCACTGGGGACCCCCATCGCGACTGGAAGGCAACACCGACCGCCACTTGATGTCCGGACGGTGGACCAGGGCGAGGAAGTGCAGGGAATGGAGGAGGAGTCTGTACAGGACACGCCTCCCTGCGTCTCGGAGGGAGATGAAGGGTGTTGAGGAAACACGGCTCGAGCTGTGTGGGACCGGCTCCCGGGATGGGTTACGGTGCCTGGGTCCGACGAATACTTCTGGCTGAGTGGGGGTTTGCTCAACCACAAGTGCTCCACATGTTTGAACCCCCCCCCCCCCCCCCCCCCGACACCCGTGGGGCGGGACAAGGACCGGGCTCTCTCACGCCCGGGCCGTCACCCTCCACCGGAAGGGGGGGGGGGGCGGTCGACAGTAACCAGGTTCCAGACTCTCAACAAGTCCCTGTAGAAGCCGGGCATCCCCATCAGGACCGCACGGCTGACACCCACCATCGGAATCTGCATAGCTCCTTGAAGGCAGCGGCTCCGTTGGAAAAAGTGCGTCGCCAGCACGTGCCACCTGGGAGGATGCCCTGAGTACAGGTATCTCTGCAAGGTCTACAAAGGCACTGTGGTGTTAATTGTGTAATCGAGGCCTGAGTTCATTTTATTTGATTGGTGGTACAAAAATATACCTCTACATTTTGGTGCGCATGTTGGCATTTACTGAGCAGAAATGCATTGCTGTTTGTCATAATGACAAGTATACGTGTCTGAATATTATCCTAAAGGGTGTCTGCAAAAATATGTCGGGAAAGAGACCTTTGGGTTTAATCTATCATTTGTTAAATGTATACATGCAGTAAACAATGCCCACAGGGAACGCAAATGGTCTTTTTGATAAGGTTGCTAGGACAATTGAATGTAAAACAATTAGAGATTGTACATTTAAGGTTCAAAAGCATAATTGCTCTCAAAGAAATGGAGGCTTAAAATAGATCGGATTGTAGCTTTAAACTCTTGAAGTGGTTGGTTTGTATATATTAGGGCTGAATAGAAAAGCAGTAAATGCCAGATTACTTGACAGGTCAAGCGGCAGAAGCAGAGGCAATATTTCAGTTTGATGTCTTGTGATCAGCACAGCGGAAAATTACAGGTGCAAGTCTTAAGATGGATGGAATGGAATATTTTATTGTCACATGTGACTCGGCACAGTGAGATTCTATGCTTGCATACCCAATGTATACAAATAAAGGCCACCTACGGCACTGACAGAGTTACAAATTACGCCGGCTCCTCATTTGTTCTCCCCCCCCCCCCCTCCCCACCCACTCCAGGTCATCATTGTTCTTCCCCTCTTCCCCCCCCTCACGGAGGTTCCCCAACGTTCTCATCGACCGCCAAACACGGGTCGACTCGCGAGGATTCACCACCGCGGAGACTCCATCTCCACGAGGCTCCACCGCCACCACCGAGGCTTCACCACCATCACCACCACCATCACCACCACCATCACCACCGAGGATGCACCCAAAAGACAAAACTCCCTTACGTCAGATAATCCATATCCTGCTTTGTGACCAGCTTTCCAGAACTATAGGTTGCTACAATCGTGACTCCGGGCTTTTTGTCCCTTAAGTTCTCCTCTCACCCTCTGCCTCGTATATGTATAAGAAAGAACTGCAGATGTTGGTTAAAATTGAAGGTAGACACAAAAAGCTGGAGTAACTCAGCGGGACAGGCCGCATCTCTAGAGAGAAGGAGTACGCAACGTTTTGGGTCGAGACGTTTCGGGTCTGAAGAAGGGTCTCGACCCGAAACATCGCCCATTCCTTCTCTCTAGAGATGCTGCCTGTCCCGCTGAGTTACTCCAGCAATTTGTGTCTACCTCTGCCTCATATTCTTTTCCAGTGAAATTTAATGTGAGGTCAAGGGATACTACCACATCTTGCAGTCATATTACTGCATTCAAAATGTTCACTTACTTCGATTTTCCTATTTATATTTCCATGCAATCACTTTTTTACCCATCTACATTATCACTTTTGTTATGTATTCTCTCCTAACTTCTACATGTCATGGACCTCATCTTTTTGTCCTTTCCTCTTTTCAAACTTGAGGTTTGTCCCTCCACCACCCCTCAAAATCTTCCATAGTTTCTCAGCATTTTTGTACTTCTGACCTTTCATCAGGACTTAGACAATAAACAATAGGTGCAGGAATGGGCCAGCCATTCAATGTGATCATGGCTGATCATCCCCAATCAGTACCCCGTTCCTGCCTTCTCCCCATATCCCCCGACTGCTATCTTTAAGAGCCCTGTCTAGCTCTCTCTTGAAAGTATCCAGAGAACCGGCCTCCAACGTCCTCTGAGACAGACTGACAAATCTCTGTGAGAAAAAGTATTTCCTCATCTCCGTTCTAAATGGCTTAATCCTTATTCTTAAACTGTGGCCCCTGTTTCTGGACTCCCCCAACATCGGGAACATGTTTCCTGCCAAACCCTTAACAATCTTATATGTTTCAAGAAGATCACCTCTCATCCTTCTAAACTCTAGAGGGTACAAGCCCAGCCGCTCCATTCTATCAGCATATGACAGTGCCGCCATCCCGGGAATTAACGGGATGACAATTAAATCGGAATGACACATAAAACATTAAACATTAATAATAAAACATATTAGGTAAGTCCTTTTAATCTGAGGTTTTGTCCTCTAGTCTTGGACTCTCCCACTAGTGGAAACATCCTCTCCACATCCACTCCATTCAAGCCTTTCACTATTTGGTAATTTTCAATGAGGTGGCCCCTCATCCTTCTAAGCTCCAGTGAGTACAGGGCAAGAGTCATCAAAAGCTCATGATACGGTAACCTAATCATCACCAGGATTATTCTCGTAAACCTCCTCCGGACCCTCTCCAACGCCAGCACATACCTACTCGGATATGGGGCCCAAAACGGCCCACAATACTCCAAATGCAGTCTGACCAGCGCGTTATAAAGCCTCAACATTACATCCCAGTTTTTATATTCTCTTAAAATAAATGCTAACATTGCATTTGCCTTCCTTACTACTGATTCAACTTGCAAATTAACCTTATGTGAATCCTGCACCAGCACTCCCAAGTCCCTTTGCACCTCAGATTTTTGAATCCTCTCCCCATTTAGAAAATAGTCTATGCCTTTATTCCTACAACTAAAATGCATGACTCCACACTTTGCTACCCTGTATTCCATCTGCCACTTCCTTTTCCATTCTCCTAACTTGTCCAAGTCCTTCTTCAAACTCCCTGCTTCCTCTACAATACCTGCTCCTCCACCTATCTTCGTATCATCTGCAAACTGTCACTAAGCCATTAATTCCATCTTCCAAATCATTGACATACAACGTGACAAATAGCAGCCCCAACACCGATCCCTGCAGAATAGCACTAGTCACTGGCAGCCAAGCAGAAGAAGCCCCCTTCTGCCATTCATCCAACCTTTCCTGCATGCATCTATTTTCCCTCTAATACCATGGGCTCTCACAATGAGCCTTCTCTACCATTGCATAATCTTTTAATACGCTTTGGATTGCGCAGTTATCTTGAGGAGTAGCTGAGCTATTGCAGAATTTACAAATGGACATGCATTTGGTAAATTGTGGACATGCGTATAGCACTAAATCACCAAAAACAAGTGCTAATTCTTTTCAGTTTGGCATAATCAAGCTGATGCATTTTACTTCTATTTTTGGTTCTGCAAAATTATTTGCTTTCATCATTTATTTATATATGGGCTATTCTAAATAATTGCTCTTAATGAATCATTCTTGAACAAACTCATAAGCAAAAATGTGTAGGAAGGAACTGCAGATGCTGGTTTAAACTGAAGATATACACAACAAGCTGGAGCAACTCAGCAGGACAGACAAGGAATAGAAGACGTTTTCTTCTTCTGAAGGGTCTTGAACCAAAACATCAACTATTCCTTTTCTCCAGAGATACTGTCTGACAGCAACTGTCTGAGTTACTACAGTCTTTTGCGTCTATAATAACTGAAAATGGTTCATCTAAAGTAAACTACCAGCATATTAAAATTTTCAGTAAAATGTCAATGATTATTTGGAAGCGTAGTATTCCACACAGTAGAATGCTTAATAGCAATAAAATGCATAATTGTCAAGTCTTTGTTACGTGGAACTAACTTATGCTGCACATATCAATATTGATGATTTAAAACGCAATTTAGTTTGCTGTAAACTAATCAACATTTAGTTAAAAATAAATTGGATAGGCATATGGATGAGAAGGGAATGGAGGGTTATGGTACGAGTGCAGGCAGGTGGGACTAAGGGGAAAAAAATTTGTTCGGCATCGACTTGTAGGGCCGAGATGGCCTGTTTCCATGCTGTAATTGTTATATTTAATCCACCAATTCAATGTAGGCCTTTAATTGCCTACAGCCAGGGTATGGAAAGT